>NW_025113173.1:3628061-3831709 GCF_010416935.1 Polistes fuscatus | reverse complement strand
TTTAACCACCTTATTATACAAAAATATAATACATATATACATATATACATATATAATACATATATAATACATATATAATACATATATAACTATTTGTTATTATTTAATAATTATTAACCATATGTGTGTGCGTGTGTATATTATTTTTTAAATTGTCAATTTTCTTTTATTTTTACAGCACCACTGCCGTCACTGTGGAAATATATTTTGCAAGAACTGCAGCGACAATACAATGTCATTGACTGACAATTCGAAGCAAGTTAGAGTATGCGACGAGTGTTACGTTTTGCTGGTTGGCCGATACTCCGTTATGCTTTAACCTGCTACTTCTTTTTATGATATTATATTGAAGGTGTAACATGGAAGAAGAGGAAGAAGAAAAAGAGGAAAGAAACAAAAAGAAGAACAAGAAGAAGAAGAAGAAAAAAGAAAGAGAACTCTCTCTCTCCCATTTTCATTGTCTATTCTTAGCACGCATTTTGACGGACGAAAAAGTAGAGTTCGAAGTTTCCCGCTTCTTGATATTTTCTAACGTTTACTTTTATCCCTTTTTTTCTTTTTTTATTCTTTTTTTTCTTCTCCCCCTTCCGAAAACTTTTTCTTATACAAGTATAATACTTTTCTAACCGTAAAACCGGTATAACAAATTTTCTACAATTTTCGTCTACCTACCTAGCCGATTTTCTCTATATTATTTTCTCTCTCTCTGTCTCTCTGTGTGTGTTTTTAGATTTCTATCAATTGATATTGTGTTTTTATTTCTTTTCTCTTTTTTTTTTCCACTACATCGAAAAATTTGTTAGAGAGAGAGAGAGAGGGAAAGAGAGGGGGTGGAGAGGAAAATTTTGTTCGAGCTCATCGCACAATTTCTCTTATGATTTCAAAACGATATCCCGGCTTGCACGCGTGGCTGCGTTTCGAAACTTTTGACTACTTGCGTTCCACGTACTTTTTTCCTCCTCCCTTTTTGTTCTTTCTTCTTTTTGTTAAACCCTCCTCTTCTTCTTCCCGCGTATATATCTTCTCCAATAAGAAAAAAGTTCCCGGTATCCTTCTCTATCTTCGTTAATACGTTTATATTATATTCTATGATGCACTAGATGATATTTTTGCACTCTCGTTCGTCAGTTATTTTGACATTGAGCCCAAAAACAGACACCATTGGACACGTCGTTTACGTTCGTGCTGCTCTGACACACACACACACACACAATTCTGAATACTCAATTGAAAATTTGGATAAGAAAAATTAGCGGAGCCCACCACCAGTATGCGTCTCGCGATTTTTGCTACGCGTTCGTGCCTGTACAACGATATTTTTTAAAAGCGTTTTCTAGCCTCTTTACGATAAGAAAATGAAAGAAGAAACAAAGATGATATTATACGTCAAATAAAGTAAACTGTTTTCATAAAAACAAAACTGTTTCTATCTATCTCTCTCTATCTCAAAGAGAATTTGAGTTAACGATCAATGTTTTACCCTTCTTTTTATAGAAACACATTTCTTTTCAATGGTGTAAGACTTTGGTAGGTAATAAAATGTGGTGGAAATGGTGATGGTGGTGAAACGAGTGTTGGGATTTAAATAGAATCGAATTTCTCCCATTTGGTATAACGTGAGAACCATCAACGATGACCGTAAGTCGATATCCAATAGAATTGTGAATACCTCTTCTTCGTCCTCGATGAAAGGATTAACTTCACGGTCTGTGTGGATACGAAAGCAAACGATTCAGTTGGTAAGTACGAACATTGAATGAGGAAATGAGAGTGGGAGTGAGAAGGAAAATGAATTTCTTGGAGAAAGGAAACCGTGCCCGAAGAAAATGCCAAGTATAATGTGTAATCTAGGCAACGGAACGTAAATCCCTTCCTCACACGCGTTCCCTCCCTTTAATCTGCCAACCGGGAACCACACGCCATTCTATCGACTTCAACTAGAAACTTTCTAGGCCCATTGCAAAACGTTACTTTCCGTTCGAATAATACGTGTCCCATTCTTATTCCATTTTTCGAATACTTTAACTATACTTATATTAAAAATGTCACGTACTTATTTTGTTTTTCTTTTTTCTTAATTGACACACGAATTTTTGACGATTTACGTTTCGTTCAAATGTTACGAGTAATTTTTTCATTGAGATTCACTAAATAAATGTAATTATGAATGCGAAATAATTATAATAATCTAATAAATATAAATGAAATATTATTTTTTAATATAATATTGGATTGGTAACTAAGTAATTTAAAATTATTAAAATGTGTTTCCTGACACAAATATAACTTTATTCAATTAAGTATTGTATTACATTTGACTATCGTTCAGGACAGCGTCATAATTCCACGTTCATCAAATTTTCTGATCTTTGCTATCGAAAAACTGAACTAAATATGATTTGTCGATCAATAAAATCCGTAATCACTTAATTGCCAATCCAATAATACAAAAGTATTCTTATAATAAATAATTAAAAAATGAAGTTTCATTTCGTTACGAAAATATTTCATAAAAAAAATAAGAAAACTTCACGTAAGCGTATCAAATAGACTGCAATAATTACCAACACATAACTATAAATGAAATATTCTTATTATTTAATATAATATTGGATTGGTAACTAAGTAATTTAAAATTATTAAAATGTGTTTCCTGACACAAATATAACTTTATTCAATTAAGTATTGTATTACATTTGACTATCGTTCAGGACAGTGTCATAATTCCACGTTCATCAAATTTTCTGATCTTTGCTATCGAAAAACTGAACTAAATATAATTTTTATCTGTCAATAAAATCCGTAATCACTTAATTGCCAATCCAATAATACAAAAGTATTCTTATAATAAATAATTAAAAAATGAAGTTTCATTTCGTTACGAAAATATTTCGTAAAAAAAATAAAAAAAATAGACTGCAATAATTACCAACACATCGTTAATAAATATATTAATAATTTATGTTACAAAAAGTATCTGGAAAAAAAAAGGAGGATAAGAAAAAAATTGTAAAAGATAAGTTGTAACGTAAGGGGTGTCTAAGAAACGTTCGAAATAAGGTTTCTTGCTTTAATGTGAAAACGCGCGAGGAGGAGCAGGAGTAGAAGGAGGAGGAGGAGGAGGAATCTTGCTCGGCGTTGCACGAGTAGCCACGGAACCGACCGCGATAAGTTTCGAAGCTGTTTTGGTTGGTTGTGGGCTTGCGACCGCTCGTAGGCCAACTTGTCAGCTATCTACGACTTTCGAAAGCTCGTTAGCCGCGAACGTGCACGCTTAAACGGATGCTAAATTGAAATCGATCCTCTGGGTGCCTTGTCTTGCCTTCGGTTTCAAAACCAACCCCCTTTCTCTCTTCCTCTTCCCCTCTCTTCCCCTTTTCTTCCATACCTGAAACGATCCACTCTCTCTGTCTCTCTCTTTCATTCTATCTCTTTTACTCTTAGCATTGTTCTTCCTTATTCTACTAGGAAAGGTGAGTTAACCTGAGGTGTACCTAGCACGAGAAGCCACTGAATGCACGCGACCAGTTTTCCCACCCCTTCTTTCAAAGAGAAATCTCCCCCCCCCCTCCTTACCCCCCCTTAAACGATTCGCGTGCGCGGGGATGTGATGCGAAGTGTTTTACGAAAACGAGAAATTCGTCGGATTCGTCGTAGATTAAAGAATCCAACCCTTTTCTTTTCTTTTCTTTTTTCTTTCGATCCAACTGCATAGATTTCTTTTTACAATCGGTTATACATTTTTCGTTTAATGTGTATGCGTTTTGATTTATGTATGATGTAAAAGCTTCTAGAGAATAACTAAGGATTTTCACTAATTATGAATGATCGATTTAGTAATAGTCAGGTTTTCCACGTTAATAGGTGGTTTAACATGGAGCACGTAGATTTCCCTTTTGAATAATCTAATCGATTGGGATGGCATGCGTATAATAGGTAGAAAAGGAAGGTTGTTGCGCGTAATAACATCCGACCGGAGGTGCGATTTCATCGGGTGCCACTCGGATCCTGAAATTGTAGGTAGAAATGCCGTGGGTAGAAATTAGCACGCGAACTCTTATAGTCAGAGAAGCGTTTAAGAGTATTCGAATATTTCAAACGCAGGATAATGTTGATGACGATGATGATGCTCGATTAAATAATCAAATTTTGTCGACATTTTGTTGTTTGTCCTCTGGCTCCGACGTACGTCGATTGGTTACTCGTTGACTTTATTTGTTCTTTTTGTGTTCTTTTTTCATTCGTTACTTTTCATTTATTTTCGTTTCGGGTTTTATCGCCAGAGGTTTTGTCTTTTCATTTATTTATTATTTGTTTGTTTTTTTTTTCGGCGGGGGTGGTGTGGTGGGGTGGAAATGGAGGCGGAGTGGCTACGGGGCCTTTTCCTTTTTTGTTCGGTTTTGCTTTTTATTTGACTTTTCCACAAAACGGCTGGTAGAAAAAGCGTAGAACATAATCTCGTAACACGATGGACCGTAAAAAGCGTGATGGTGGAGTCCGCGCCAAGATCACCGATGCGTAGCCACTTCCGAGTTTAGCAAAGCACAATGAAAAAGCGCGAAACGAACTACATTCAACGAGCCGACAGACGAGAGTGTGCGTATCACGGATACGCAAACTTTGACTCTCTCGTTTTCTCTCTTTATATATATATATGTATATGTATGTGTATATGTATATGTATATAACGTAAAAAATGGACTATTCGGTGATGCAGCGAGCCGTAGCAAGTCATACAAAGTAGCGAAAACAATGATTGTTTTCCGTCGTGTTTTCAAACGTCCCTTCCTATCGATCTCCCCGTTTACCCCCACCCCCACCCACCCCCATCCCCCTCATCATTCTTTTTGTTAGTTATATTCTCAACGATTTTTCTAGATTTATTATATTAACCGGCAACCGAACAAATTTATAAAAAAAAAAAGGGAAATGATAAATTGATAATAAAAAAATGAATATACAAATTCAAATTGAACTAACGCTCGTAAATGTGCGAGAAAAGTTTGGATTCAAGGAAAAAAAGTAAAAAAAAAAAATGAAAATTGTACATTTACGTTTGCGTTTGAGTTTGAGTTTGCCCACGTATGTTTCGTTAGTATCGTGGAAACATCAATTAGGTCGACGAGTTGCCTATGGATCGACCAACCACCGAGCGACGTTGTTTAATCGTACCGGTGATATTTCACGACATTGGGTCATCATTTGTGGCGTTGTCGTTCCACTGACGAAACGGTAGCGGTATATCGGGTACACGTATTTATCGGCAAAACGATTCGTTTCCCCGTAACTTACGATTTTAAAGCAATCCCAAAGTATTCCATATCGTTGGAATAAGTTCTGACGTACGCTAACACACGTTTTACCTTTTTTCTCTTTTCTTTCATTTCGTTAAGCTTAATATTTTGTCTTTTTTTAGGCTTACGACTCCTGAAGTTGAAATTCGAGTCAATTATTTTACGATTTGTACTTCTTCGTCATCATTTTTTTGATTAACAAAAATAAATTGCTATTGAAAATGAAAGTTTGATTAGGCTAGATAAAAAGATTCAGAAACTAAACCAGACAGATAGATTTTTTTCTGATAAATTCTGTATCAGTTGGTAAGTCTGTCAATTTGAATTTGCTGAATGTAGTTCAAGTAAAATTCTGATTCGTTCGTCGATATTTATCGAATATCATACGTTCATCATTAATAAGAATTTTGATCGAGGTAACAATTTATTAATAATAAATTTAAACGACAAAACTATTATTATTATTATTATTATTATTACGATTCCACTGTCGTTCGTGCGTTAAAATTTAGAACGATCTTTTATTCGAATTCTCTTCTCATTTCCAACCAGTTCAATCATAATTCCCATCTCAAAATTCAGCATTGGTGGTGGGTTACATTTCGTAAGATAATTCTCTGGTAAATGACTCACGGTTTGACCAATAATAGACCAAATATTTTATCCAAACATTTATCCTCCTAGTAGAAATGATTTTAGAATTATACGGGATATAAACTTTTATATAACTTCAGGAGGAGGTGCAAATAATCCAATAAGTATCGATCGATAACCCCTTCATTTATAATATTTCGAGATTTCCATTTTTTATGAACCTATTGAGCCGAGATATTCTTATAGAAAAAGTTCGTGTTCCCGATAATGACGTTAATAATTTAACCATCAAAGATGCTCTTTTTTAAGTAGATTAATTTGATTTTTCTTATTTTTCTCGACGTTTATCTATCATTTACAAGTAATATTTATTCGCGTCAGATAAAAATGAAAAGCATAAAGAACAAGATTATTTATCCAAATGTCAAAGTTTTCGTATATTCCGTTGTTTATTTTCTACCAAATAACGTGGGATGATTCAAAAGATTAAAGTGGTGTCTCACTTTGTCGAAGGTTTCCTGGTGTTTGTTTATTTTTGAAAAGTTAGAAGTAGCTCTCATTTTCAACCGAGTGTTTCTTTATCTTCTTTACATTATTTTATCACCACTTTTGGTTCCTTTAATCATTTATTATCTTCCGGTATCCCAGTGTTGACTCGAGAAAAACGGAACCCTATAAACCAACAACAAGTTCTTTGGAAAGATGGATCTTTTGGATAAGTACTTACTTGCCTACTCTTTTCCAATGCGTCCTTCTAAAGGTTTCCTTT
Organism: Polistes fuscatus; assembly: GCF_010416935.1. NCBI lineage: Eukaryota > Metazoa > Arthropoda > Insecta > Hymenoptera > Vespidae > Polistes > Polistes fuscatus. The sequence continues at coordinate 3,825,052 of NW_025113173.1, read as the reverse complement.
GACTCGACACCTTGACGTGCACGTAAAATAGAGAAAGTGAGAGAGAGATAGTCAAAAGTTTCTTCGAACTAGCAACAACTAGATTTTCAAAGTGCGCTGATCCCGCACTTAAACTCAACTTTCCCGACTAACACATGCAGTGATCCTCCATTTTGTCAGTTCTATTTTTCTCCCTTTTTTTTTACCTTGCGGCAATTTTCCTACTATCGTAATACTCGAGATAATTGTTGATAACGCGAGTAAATTAATAAACATAACTCGAAATACTACTAAACGACGCGAAATAATAAACGGAGACATTGTTTTCTAGAATAATTATTTTAACAAAGTGATATTTATTCTACTCGATTAACGATAAGTCAATTTGTAAGTCGTACAAAAATATAAATTACGTTTTATCATTTGAAATATCGATCGATTTTCAAATACGAATATTCCTGTAATAGCATATTCGATGGTATTATCGCGAACTCGTTTTTTTTCACGATATTTCTCTCATCTTGTTTGAAATGTTATTAGTAACGATGTTTTGTTTTTATTATATTTCTTTCTTTTTTAATTTTTTTGTTGTTGTTGTTTTTATTTTCATTCTTTTTCTCTCTTTTTTTCGATTGGATTTTATTTGACAGTTTTTTGATGAGTTAAATTGATCTCTCCTTTTGGAATATCTACATTTTTTCAATGTAATGACATGTTTTCAATTAAAAAAAATATCATAAATTCGTAACGTCGATAAATACGAGTAGTAATATATAAATAAGAAATTGTTTATTACGTTATTCAGGAACGAATAATTTAAATTATATCAAAAAAAAATGTTTGTAAATGAATGTGTTAACGCGCATATCTTTCGTTGATTTTACCTTTTATACGCATTACACGTGAGAATGATTTTATTTTCACAAAATAAGAGATTTTTTAAAAACAAGGACCGACCATATCGAAGGAAACGAATTTTTTTTATTATTATTATAATATTCTAGATTTTTTCGCGATATAATTAATTGAACAAAATTAGTAAAATGTTTTTCGACGAAATAACGTCGACGAATTATTTTAATGTGATTCGAGATGAAATTTAATTATCACTGGATTTATTGTCACGTTAAAATACATATATGAATATATTCTCCTCTAACCGTAATCGTATATTTTTATTTTATACAAAATTTAAAAGCGTCATCAAGTAAATTGAAAGAAAATCTCTTGCCTTGGTTAAAATCGAGGAGTCCCATTTATAAAAAACTATTAATGAATAATTTTTATATCGTTGAAATGAATTTCTCTTGTCTTATTGACATATTTCAAATGTGCATACGAGAAAATCTTCGATGCGGTAATCGTAAATAGTGGGTTTTTCTTTTTTTGTCCAATAAAATTGTAAAGCAAATTGGAAATAAAAGTTTGCTTCTTCTACGAATCCTAATCAAATTAATTCCTTTTATGAATATATATATATATATATATATCATTTTTATATGATTTCAAATAATTTTTGATAAGATTTTGTTCTACGTTTCGAATTTATATTAATGGAATTGTACTTTTCACGTACGAAATAAAAAATAATATAAAATCGATTTAGAGAAAGAGAAATTTTACCTCGCCAGGATTCTACAAAAGATCATTAAACAATTTTTATATTTTTCCAACTAATTTGTTTCAAATTTATTGACATATTTCCAATTGTTATGAATAAATCTTCGATGTGTATAATTGCATTCTTTTCCTTATAAAATCAAAATAAAATCCAATATTTGTATATAGAAAAGATAGAATATTATTGAAGTGAAAACTTCTTTGGAAACGAACGAACGATACAGAAATAAGAACAAACATTTCCATCTATAAATCATCAACGAAAAATTGCATATAGTCACACCAGTTATCTTAAATTCTTAAAAAGATTAAGATAAAATTCCAATGACTTTAAATGATAATTTTAATATAAATTTTGCATCGGATAGAGCAGCACCGTTTGATTGAGTTTCCGAATATCAAAATAAATTATTAAGGAAATGTAAAAGGGAATTGTTTTGTTATGATAACTCTGTAAAAAGAGATAAATTCATTTTTAACGTAGTTAATATCCAACTTGACTATACGTACACACACACACATACATACATACATACATACACACATACATACATACATAGATCGAATTATGTGTATAATTGCATTCTTTTCCTTATAAAATCAAAATAAAATCAAATATTTGTATATATAGAAAAAATAGAATATTTTTGAAGTGAAAACTTCTTTGGAAACAAACGAACGATACAGAAGTGAGAACAAACATTTTCATCTATAAATCATCAACGAAAAATTGCATAAAGTCACACCAGTTATCTTAAATTTTTAAAAAGATTACGATGAAATTCCAATGACTAAATTTTTTTTTTTTTATTTTTTATTCATTACAGAACATACAATCAATTCTCGACGAGAATTATAAGTACTTTAGGCTGGCGTGATGTAATAACATGAAATGTAAATAAATAAGATATACAATGGTGAGTGTAGATATAATACATTAGACTCAAATAATATTACGATGTTTTAAATCATTCAAATCTTGTTTTAAGGTCAGAAGGGTAGAACCTTTTTAGTCTTCGTACTAGTTCATTTGTTTCCAGTAAATTTTTTGCTAAAGGGTTGGGATGTTTGGCTAAACGGGAGTTGTAGCGTTCACTGAAGCTAACAATTTCTTCTTTTATTGTAGATATTCTTAAATCTTGATGAATTCTTTCGTTTGTAACGTACCATGGGGCATTGCAGATGTCCAATGACTAAATGATAATTTTAATATAAATTTTGCATCGGATATAGCAGCACCGTTTGATTGAGTTTCCGAATATCAAAATAAATTGTTAAGGAAATGTAAAAGGAAATTGTTTTGTTATGATAACTCTATAAAAAGAGATAAATTCATTTTTAACGTAGTTAATATCCAACTTGAATATACACAAATACACACTTACATACATACATAGATCGAGTTATGTGTATAATTGCATTCTTTTCCTTATAAAATCAAAATAAAATCAAATATTTGTATATAGAAAAGATAGAATATTTTTAAAGTGAAAACTTCTTTGGAAACGAACGAACGATACAGAAAAGATTACGATAAAATTCCAATGACTGTAAGTGATAATTTTAATATAAATTTTGAATCGGATAGAGCAGCACCGTTTGATTGAGTTTCCGAACACCAAAATAAATTATTAAGGAAATGTAAAAGGGAATTGTTTTGTTATGATAACTCTATAAAAAGAGATAAATTCATTTTTAACGTAGTTAATATACACACATACACACACATAAACACATACATACATACATAGATCGAATTAAATCGACTTTTATGTTAGTTTGAAAATTGCGAGTGAGTCGAGTGCGAGGAGAGGGTGTATCTCGAGGGCGCGGGATAGTTTCCTCGGTGGAGTTGTGAAGTGGAAAAAGTAAATTTAACGGGAGCTTCCCAAGTAGAAAGAGTAAAGGTTTGCGCCGGCGCAATAGGAGTTCCGCACGCTTTGGCGGCAAACCGTGAGAGAGTGGTTTGCCGTTTGGGTTGCGTCCTAAGCGTCAGTTGACGTAGACCCGTCGTCGACGTAGCAATATGCTTTTCGTTCTCGCGATTCCGGTGTTATCCATCGTGACATGGGCATCCGCGCTGATCGATCCGTTATCAGGTAAATCGATAGTGCCGACACATTGATATTTATTCTCTTCTTTCTATCACACACACACATATATACACATTCAGTTAATTATGGCTTTTGCACACACGAACGGCACGATGAATTTTATTATTCAATAATTGATTCAAATAATTGTTCATCTCTGAAATTGTGAATTGATTGTCTGAATCATCTTTTTGTTTTTTTTCGTCTCTCACCGTCGTCAATTTTCAAAGATACAAATAAATTGGATACCTTTGTTCGTATATTATACATTTTATTCTTATTATCTTATATTTTGTATGAAAAGAATAGAATAAAAAAGAACAGAGAAAACCGAGAGAAAAGTAAGTAATATCCATGCGAAGAGAAAAAAAGAAAATTTATCCTTAACGATCGTGTCCTACGGTTTCACGTCGAGGAAGAGTTGAAGGAGGAAGACTGAGGAGGAGGAGGAGGAGGAGGATTATCGATCTCTTGATGAAAATCACGAGACAATCGTGGCAATCTCGATTATGCTGGTGTCGCGAGTAAAGACATTGAAATGGAAAGCTGCATACTCTGCATTGTTCCACCTGCGACCCTCCCGTTATTTTCTTCTCTCCCTTCGTTGCTTTTACTTCGATCTCTCTCTCTCTCTTTTCCTCTCTCTTTTTCTTTTCTTTCTTTCTTTCTTTCTTTCTGTTACTCTTAGCAGGCGGCACAAGCACGGTTGGCAAGTATAAATTATCACGGCGGAAGTTAGTCCAACGAACTCTCCTTATCCATTCGTACGATAATAATTACTCTCTCTTTCTTGAACGAGTTCCCCGCCGGAATAGGTTCTTTAGTCGTCGTCACTGGACACATTTCGTAGATCGTGCTACGAACGTGGGCTTCGTTTATTTGCATCTTCCATCTTCTTACCACCCTTACCATCACCAACACCACCAGTCAGTCCTTTTTACCTTTCCGATTTCGTCGACTAACAATAGACTTCTCTTTCTCAGTGAACCTCTTTACATTTTTTTTTATTTCCCCATCCATTCGACACTCTTTTACCAAACTTTATTTCTAATATTAAAATACGTATTTTTATTTTAGGAAATTTTGAACGGCTTATAAATTCTTCTCGAACGTTATTCTTGAATTAGTTAGACGTTTCCTCCCTTTTATTGCAACTTCATCAACAACTGAAATTTATTATGATATGATTTTTGTTAATATGTATAAAAATATAGAAGAAATTACAATTTTTCTCTGGTGATTTTCAAAAACAAAAATTTATTTCTAATCGATTGTATGCTCGATAATTATTTCATTCGTGTGTGTGTTTTTTTTTCTGCCTATCAAACGATATATTATTATTTTACATCGACTTTCTTTCCCTAAAATAAAATTGTAAACCTTTCTTTTTTTTTCTCTCGATGTTCGTTAAAGGTAACTTTATTGTTCGCTCGATGTTTTTTTTCTTTTTTTTTTTTTTTTTTTTTTTTTATACCTATCTATACGTTTTAAAAAGAACGAAAATGCGAAAAACGGAAATGAGAAACATAAATCGTTGCATTCGAAAAGGACACACACTCGCACGTACACGCGTATTTATACATATTGAAAAACGATCGTTGAATTTGTTATGTGCTGTTTTATTTTTTTTATATTCCCCCCCCTCTTTTTACTATTATTCTTTTCTTTTCTTCCCCCCTTCCTCGTCTTTCTCCAATTATTTTCTTTCGTTAACAAAAGAAAGAGATTCGATGATTGAAGTGAAGTAACAACAAAAAATGATTATAAATGAAAAGTTTCATCCGGTGTTAGAAAAATTTGTTGTTTTCTCTATCTCTCTCTCTCTTTGATGTGTCAAATTTTTCGTACAATAGTTTGGAGAAAGTATTATACGTCACGATCCTTGACGATTTTTCGAATGACGTGAGAGAAATAGAGACAGAAATAGAGATATAGAGATAGAGAGAGATAGAGAGAGAGAATGGCAATTTCATTAATGGAGAGAGAAAGATAATTGCGTCGATGCACGCTCGACTTTGGTTCGAACGCATCAAATTCGGTGGCTACGAACGAACGAACGAACGAAGGTGGCCTTTGAACTCCTACTGTCACCTGGAACTTTTAATTACTGTCGGTACTGTCGATGATTGACACTAAAGTGTACATTCGATTTCAAGTTGGTGTGTTAAACGCATTTATTCCAATCGAGAGAATTGGAAGAAGTTTCCGTGTAATGCCAGCCAACCAGCCAACCAGCCAACCAACCAACCAGCTAGCAAGCAAGCATTGTGTGTTATTCTTTCGTGAGCAAATACGGCCTCGTCATTTTTACAAACGATACCATTGGTTACTCAACTGTGTACTTATGTTAGATATTCATATGTATCTATATGATTGTATGTATGTATCTATGTATGTGTGTACATTGTACGGGGAATACTTTGAACGTATAGATGACTCATCAGTTTTATCGTAATATACGAAATACAGTGATGTATAGGATCTTAAACGCTTTCAAAATTCATATATTCGAGCAGGAGAACGAGATTGAAAGCTTGAAACGAATAAATGATACCTTTTAGTTTTAGTAAATCAACCCGGACGATAAGAAATTTGATTATCACGTTTTCCCAAAGGTTTCATGCCCGTAGTTAGTATCTTACTATTACTACTACTACTATTACTATCTTTCTTCATCCATCGTCTTCCTTAATCACGCGCGAGATTAATTAGTCCTCTGACGTATATGATTGGTAAACAGTGTAATATTTGCCGGGGTGATTTCGCGTTTGATTGCACCTAATTCGCAAACAGCAAAGCACCGTTAGTCGACCACTCACCCTTCGTCTATTTGTAGTCGTAAGCGTAACTACAGTGAGCAAGAGGTGGTGAAAGAGGAGGAGGAGAAGGAGGAGGAGGAGGAGGAAGGTATCCTACGTTAAATCGACAATTTCACTGCGTTTCGCACCTCGTGAGAGAGAGGACCGTGAGAAGGTCGAAAATCGGAAGCACGTGTGAACGGACTCTTGGGAGTATTAACGATGTGTGCGTGTACAGGGACTAACACACGCAGGCTCATATTGTACCTAATCATCGTGAGTTACATATTACATTAATGATTGTAAGTGGAAATTGTACGCGAAACATACAACACGATATTGGTTTGATTTTATTTCAACATTACTCTCTCTCTCTCTCTCTCTTTCTGTGTGTGTGTGTGTTTGTTGATGGTGTATACTATACTATACTAAATTCTCTATACACGCTGTTGCTTTTCAACACGATGCGGTTGAATCTTTAATATCCGATTCACTCATATGCGCCTGTTGACCGTGTACATGAGTTATACCGAAACTAAACCCAGAAGCTGTTCTTTCCAAAATGCATAGGCGATAAATATAAATGGTTGTTGGAAGACTTTAAATTCGCATGAACGATTATTTCTCTCTATATATATATATTTTATTTCTTTAGCGAATTATTTATCGGTCATTATTAACGTGTAAACAATTAAAATATTACTGTTGGTCGAATATAAGCTTACGCTTATATAATATTGATTTTTAAATGATTTTTACATTTAAATAATATAACAAATCGAATTATCTGTAGATAATTAAACGAGGTTACATAAATAATAATTATTATAATAATAATAATAATAATATATATTTATAATATCTGATAGCCCGTTAATAGACGATTACACATTTGTATCTAATACGTTATAAAAAAAATACGAGATATTTGTTTTTTTCACGATCGTCATATAAAAAAAGAACGTTTTATTGATAACAGAGATATACGCGAACGATTTAGTGTTGCATGATAATCGAAGAAAAAAAGAATAAAATAAAAAAAGAGGGGAAATAAGAATGCAAAAAAGAAGAAGAAGAAGAAGAAAACGACGAAGTGGAATGATAACGTTGTTACGTTAGAATTTCCCGTTAACGAAGCAAGAGAGGTAGTTTTTAAAAGGATGCTACGAAAAAAAAAAAAGAAAAGAAGACAAATTCAGTTTGAGAGACTGACTCAAAGCCCATCGTTAACGTTCTCGAAAGAATCAGCAGGTCAGTAAACGATACAACCACCCCCTCCCTCTTACCCCAGCCCCCTAAACACGCTTTGTGATATTCGATAGACCGTGTGTATCGTAAAATATAATTAAGAATCATTTTTCTTTAATGAATCAAACAGTACACGCCTGATGCGACGAAAAAACACAGTACACACGTGATGTGACGAAAAAATGTGGGCGCGTTTTAATCTTGGGCAGGGATTGGCCGAGATTTTGAGAATAATGCATCGAGAAAGGTTGCTGGTGGGGTTTGGGTGGGGGTGTAGGGGAAGAGAAAAGGAAGGGTGGCAGGAAGAGGGGCACGGGGTGGGGGTTGGGGGTGGGTATTGGACATAAACGCATCGACTTTTTTTACGAGCGATCGATCTCGTCGAACGTAGCAAATGTTTCTCTAGCACGATCATTCGGACGGGACATAAATATTTATTCGACGTCGTTACGCGTATGTACGTTAATCTGCGGATCGACAAGCTTAAAGAAATGCCTTCCGTTATTCGACAGTGTGAATTCGCGGTGGCTTTCGCGCTTCGTTATATTTTGTTGTTGTTGTTGGTGGTGGTTTTTGTTTTTTTGGGGGGGAGGGGATTTTTCTTTTTTTATTCGTTGATGTAGTTATTCGCGATATTCGACGTAGGAAAAGCAACTTCGAATAATGAAGAGAATATGAATGTTGGTATATTAAACAAGAAACATCATAAGAGAAAATAGAGATGGAGGAGAAAAATCCGCTTGGTCGCACACTGACGTTTCAAACATTTACCCCCCACCACTTCCCCGCTTCACCAATATTGTACTGTTCCTTTTATATATATATATATTTGTACACACACATATTATTATTAAATTTTCTTATTTACATAATTTATACACCTAACGCAAAATAATATGTATATTTATATATGTTTTTATCTATTTTACCAAAGGAATAGAATAATACCATACGAATGCAAAAGTTCTCATTGAAGATTCTACTCGAACGCGATCGACCGTTAAGGACGCGTTTTCACGCGCGAAGAGTTGGATTGTTTAACTGTGCTTTCATGCTTTGTGCTCGAGAGTTTGCGGATGTCTCTCTTTTCCTCTATTTCTCTTTCTATTTCTCTTTCTCTTTCTCTCTGATTCAAAGAAGACACACCGGCATATAAGCGATACGATCTCCAAGTACGAAACGTACCTACTACGAGTCGCGCATCGCATGTTCGCACGGTTGAACCTGTAAATTAGCAGGCTGCTTTGACTTCGCTTTCGCGAACTCAAGTAACAATCTTTTAACTTCTATCACGAGCTTTCCTACGTTTCTAGACGTGAAAGCATAGTTTTCATACCTTATTGCACCCGTTTTATATATATCTTCATAGCTTATTCCTTCTCACCTTTCTTAATACTTTAATTGTATATTTGCTTTTAGTTTTCTATTTTGTTGTTGTTGTTGTTGTTGTTGTTGCAAATGGAACTTATGTTTCTTTTATTTTTATTCTTCATACTTTACCGCATTGACAACTATCTGATTAATAATTCTTTTGTGAAAATAATAAATAATTATTAGGAAATGAAATGTGTTGAAATTTGTGTGTATGTGTGTTCATTTAGTTGAGATTGTAAAACGTAATTGAAAAGATTTGTAAAAGTTGATAGCTTGAACACACACAATGGTAATGAATATAATCATAATATGATAATAATTATAAGATAATAATACTATTAACAATTTATATTACGTTGCTAATCTTTTAGAACACACACATGTTTTTTTTTTATTATTAATATATACGTGTTTCTAATACTAATATTACGTGACGTATTTAGGAATACTCACGTAGCAATATAAATTCATTTCCAAATCTAATAAACAGCTCGGGAAATATTGAAATCTGTGCCTTTATTTCGTTGAGATCGTATAAGGGATAGCTTAGATATTTTTAGAAGATTCAAGAAGATTTTAGAGTAGCCTTAATTAGGTCAGAAGTTGGAATGTATCTCTCTTGTTTTTAGAAAAGGTTAACTAAGGAAACGTGTATAGAAAAAATCCTGTAGGAAATGAGAAAGCATGGTGGGAATAAAAAGAGTTCTACGATAAGAAACGGTTGTTTAAATTTAAACAGCGATTAGGACAATAATGATTAATAATAACGATAACAATGGTAATAATAATAATAATAATTATAATATCCTTATAGGATAATGATGATGATGATGATGATGATGATGATGATATGATAATAATAATAATAGTAATAAAAAGGAACGACTATAACGTGGAATGGAACATAAAATACAGATTAACATATTTTATAGTTTTTTGAAGTTATACTTCTTTTGGCGCGTTTGGGAAAATGTAATGGGAGTGATTTTGTTCCAAGCGTCTGTAAAAACGACACCATGAAGTTAGTTGGTATTTACGACGCGCGGCAAAGCGATTTCAAGTATACGGCATGAAGTTGTCTTCTTTTCTTCTTCCCCCCTTTTTTCTCAAGCGGGTCACCCATCCAAGTACTAATTGTACTCAGAGCTGCTTGACTTAAATGATCGAGCGGGAACCAATGCTATCGCAGCGCCATGGCCGTTGACGCATAAATTAATTCGATATATCTCCCTTATATTTAGTATGGACTGATATCTATATTTTGATATTTTTGTTTTTTTTTGTTTTGTATTCTTTCTTATGTATGTAATATATCGATCGGTTGAAAATATGTTTCTTTTCTTTTTTTTAAAAGTTATTTTTGAGGTTATTGAGGTTATGTTTGTTTTGGTACGCAAAAGAAGTATAACTTCTTACGTGCGTATATAATTTTTGATTAATTATAAAATCATAAATGATAGATTTAACATCGATCGGATAAAATACAATTAAAAAAGAAACAAAATATTACACGAGATTGTAAATATAATCTAATCGAGTGATATCTCTCTCTGTTAAGATTAAAAAGAAAAAAAATTGAGGGAAGTTTTAACGGAAAGTAATGGTGTGTGTTTTCTCGTATCGGTATCGGTTTTCTGGATCACTGTTATACTACTATTCCACGTTATTCCTAGTACCGTAATAGTTTCGTAGGAAGGTTTATGCTCGAGATATCCTTCCTCGCATCCCGCAGTTTCTATCCGTGCGCATCTCTTTCCCTATCGTCGTATCTTAACTTTACCAGAAACCACCACCACAGGCACCCGCACAAATTTCCTAGTTAATTAGCAACGATGAATCGCGTTACCTTTTGCAAAAGACTCTCTCCTCTTAAAAAGTGGAAGGAGGAGAAGTGTGCTTATCGTAGGATGGGATGCGCTTATTACTACCTCTTATAATTCTCTCTTTTTCTTTTTGTTTTTATTTTGAATCGTCAATGCACTCACCTTTTTTTATCGGAGAGTGCAACGAAGTCTCTTCATCTTCACGAGAAATGAACGAATAAAATTCGAGAAGCAGAGTTTTCATTTTTTAATTTCTTTTTTTTTTCCTTTCTTTTTCTACGTATTTTTGCGCGTTCATTTTTTTTTTCTCTCTCTCTCTCTCTTTCTTTATTTCCATTCTCATTTATTAATCGTTGGCCAGCTACGGGGCTGCATATTTCTTATTCCTTTCGAGACTATATTTTTCTACTTCGGTATTCATTCCTAGATCGCATTACATTCTTTATCTGGAACATTGCTATGTACACTTTTTATATATATGTATATATACGTGTTTTTATTTATTGAAAGAATATATTTTGTAGATTTTACAATTCGCAGATCGATAGTAGTCTTTGCGAAAGATTATGCAAAAGATGCGTACCGCGAAAAATTCATATTCATGTGCATTATCATTTCGTTGAAATATTTTTAGGTCAAATGTTTTACATTTTGTACATTCAATACTTTGATATGTATCAAATGCAAAATTATGAGTATTGCGATCAACGAACATGCGGTGGTCATCAAAAAGGAAGTACGCTTTGCAACGAATAAAAAAAAACGCGTTATTTATTTCCATCCTGGATATTTTCATATGGAGTTTATAAAAAGAACGTTTATATTTAATATTGTGTATGGAGAATGCACGTTCATTGGATCGTAACGCGCATAAGTTTTGATTTCTTCATTTGGAGGTATTCCAAAAAAAACAAAAAAAGAAAGAAAAACATAAAAATTAAATAAAAAATGAGAACAGAATAATGTTTTATTTTTTCAAAAGGATAAAAGCAAACGTATATGTTACGATAGCAAATACATTTTCGCATTTACGATTTGAAAAAAAAATCCACGAGAATCGTAACTCCGATATAGAAGGAAAAAAAAGAAAAATTATAAAAACGAAAGAGAAAACAAATCAAAACTAATCCTAATTGTTCTAACTAATAAATAATATTATTTATAATACGCACATAGGGACAGAGGGGGATATGGGAATGGGCTGAATTTAATGATCAAAAGAAACTAGTCTCCTATATAATAATATAAATTATTTAATGGAATTTTCACGGACGTAAGCACGATTATATTTCAACGTCGGACGTCTTCAACGTTTTACCAACAAGACCCACCACCCCATAGATTCTTTAATCTATCTGAAGTATAAAATTGTATATAAAAAGAGGAGATTCAAAAATTAGAACAAAAATCTTTTCCTATACAGCAGAAAACGCGTGCTCGTGCTTTCTCTCTCTCTCTCTCTCTCTTCCTGTTCTTACCCAACTACTTTTCCTCCACCTCCTTCACGCGACGTAATCAATCACTTCATTTCGTAGCTTCCCCGATGAAAAATCACCGAGACTGCGATAAATCACGGTGCAAAGTTATGAAATATCCACACGCGCATGGCCGGCCGCTGACCGAGACGATGCGTGACCACGATCGTCTTACCCTCATTTCATCTCACTCACTCCTCTCCCTCTTCTATCCCTCTCTCATTCTCCTTCTTATTCTCATTTTCTTTCTCTAAGGTAATATAGAAGCCTTTTTCACGTGGATTCATCCCCGATTCTAGTTGGGCATATAAAAAGATGAAGAAGAAAAGTATCCGAAAGAAATGAATCCTCTCGATAACTTCTACGATGAAATTTCGATTATGTCAGTTGCGTGTGTGTGTGTGTTTGTATGATATGTAAGTGAAATCAAAATTGGACCTACGAAATTACTTCCTGTACGAATCTTTTTTTTTTTTCCATTCACATATTCTTTTTATCATATTTTTTTTCTTCCCCTATTGTGTTTTTCATTATTTATCAAATTGAATCATTCATATCATCAAATTGAACTTAAATTAAAACTTACTTCTTGGGATTATTTATTTTTTTTTTTCTTTTTTCGTTTGGTATTTTTCAACGGGAATGAAATAAGGGAACGAATTAGGTGTTTTAATATCTGATTTATATTTTCTTATGCTTGATGATCATTTTTTGTTTTTCATTTATAATGTTCTTCTTCTTTTATTTATCAACGTAAATGCTTAAAAAGTTTTATCATCCGTCCAGTCTTTAAACGTAGAATTTACCCTTCGGATGTATATCAAACGCTTTAGGAAAATGAATGAGATGTAAACAAGTTTTCTGGTGTTTTAGAACCGCGGATATTACATTCTAGCATGCTTTGGCATCATCCCTTTGTACCGTAGAAAGGATAAATCGCCTTGAATGACTAGCAACCGATTTATAGTTTCTTCTCTTCGAAAAAGCCTACGTTACTCATCGTCGTTATTGGTTGAATATAATCCCGAACCCCTTTTGCTTCTTATATTTTCTTACATTTCTTACATTTTCCCATATCATTTTTTCTTCTTCTTTATTATAAAAAATCCCATTCATGTTTCTATTTAGTGACGCAACCCTGACGCATTTGTTCGTTCGAAGAACTCTCCAATAAAATTCGAGCTTCAGTTGTTTAACAAATCGGGGGAGGCCCGGGATTCGAACCCAGGATCTTTCGCATACCGAAAGAACGCTCTACCACTTGAGCCACGAAGACCTATCATTCATGTTTCTATTATTTTCTTCCATTAATTCATTTTCCATAGAGACGAATATTACTATTTATTTTTTAACACATCAATACGAATCTCTACGATAGATTAATCTTACGTTTGAAATTCCTACGTTTCTTCTTTTCCTACTTCATTTTTATTTCTTTCATATCTTTTGTGTAATATGATTCTTACGGAACCGATGCAAAAAGAAATATTTTGAAAAGAAACCTACGAACGTACGTACGTACTTGCTTACTTACTTACATATATACATACACACACACACAGATATATATTAAATATAAATGTATTAGAAGTACGTAGTATTGACATTGTCCTTACTCGCGGAAATCGTTCGTTTCCTTGTGGTAATACCCAGGTAAAACGACCAACCAGAACGTCTCGTTAGCACGGTAAGCAAAAAAAGAAAAGAAAAGAAAAGAAAAGAAAAGAAAAGAAAAGAAAAGAAGAAAGGGTAAGAAAAGGAGGTGGTGGATAGCGTCTTCTTGTTAGTAAAACAAAGTAAGAAGCATTTAAAAGGGAAGAGAGTATCAAAGGGAAAGGGAAAGGGAAAGCGTGAAATTTCCATTCCGTTTCCTTTCTACTCTTTTCCATTCTTATCTCTCACCGAGCGTTCCTTTCCGTTCCGTTCGGTTCCCTTCGTTCGATCCATAGGATTTCTTGGTGCCTTTTAATTGGATTACGCTATTTAACGATTCTGTGCTAGGGACAGTATCTAAAGAAAGGGAGAGGAAATGAAAGAAAGAGAGAGATAGAGAGAGTGCCTGCAAACTTTCTTTCCGAGATATCTTATGGAAGAATAAGAATAAGAATAAGAAAGGAAAGAACAAAAAAAAAGAAGAAGAATTTTTCCGAACGAATTCGTTGCTTTACAAATAGTTGATATGGTACGTAGGAAAGGTGTACCGGCTGAAAAAATATTTTTTCTATCGAGACACTCGCACACCCTGACAACGTCCAAACGATATTTGCACGCCGTGTTATTTAATCAACCCCGTTATGCCAAAGGATCTAGTCGTACGATTCGTTTCCCTTAAGCGTACCCTACATATCCCATTCTTTAGGGTTCTTTTCGTTGCTATCATCTAATTGAAACATACTGAGCTTTTTCTTTATCGAGCTTTAGCATTTTCCCCTTTCTTTCTCTCCTCAGTCCATCATCGAGTTGAAACGAACTAAATGAGAAGAACGAGAGAGTGAGTGAGACAAACAGACAGAGAAGGTTTCCGGTAATAGGGCGGTACGATACCGAGGCCCAATTAACGGCTTTTCTAGGGCAAGTGTTTAAACTTAAGTAAAGGCTGGGAAAGCCCCGGTTGAAATACGAAATTCTCGCAGTCTGATTAACTTCACCGCGAAATCAATGAGTACCACCGGTAGAAAGGAGGAATGGAAACGTGGGAGAGGGGAACAGGACCGAAGGCTATAGGGAACGGAGAGGACTATATAACTACACCCCATTATCAACCTCATTAAGGGTACCACCTTCCCCACCGAATATCACCCACCCCTATCCTAGACTCGGCTAAACTCTCGACCGCCCAACTTCCCCCCCCCATCACCACCGTTTTCCCTTTCCACCTTTCCGTTCCCGATTTCAGTGGCAAGCGCGCGCGCGCGCACGACTCAAACTCTCAACACGCCAACTATTTTATAGTCGGTTATTTCACCCCAATTAATTAGTATGTACTATCCCTCTCTCTCTCTCTCTCTCTCTCTATCTCTATTCTTTATATTATTGACACTTTACGCTTTGCCGAATCAACGTTCTCGATTATTTCGTTAGAATTAATTTAGATGCTCGCTAATTTTAATACAACTTTTTTATTATTCTTTATTTTTGTCTTTTGTTTTATTATTATTATTTTTAACGAAGACGTCATCGAAAATTGTCACGCACGACCCACGATGCTGCTGCCGATGGTGGGTTTAAAACTTTTAAAAACGTTAAATCTTACTCGTTCAGGAAAAAAAAAAGGAAAAAGCAAAAGAAAAAAGAATTAGTCGTCGTTCGTTATCGTTAATGTCGAAACTTGATAATATTTCATTAAGACGAATCTGTCGCTCTTAATATCCGTGAATTTCCGTCTGGGAATGAAACGAAAGGATTGAAGAGAGACGATTCGATCTGTCAGAACGGACTTCATTCGCGTTTTCTGTTCACCACTCGGCACACACTACGAGCTCACAGTGTACGTGCCCATTTTCATATATTCTTGTGGAACGTACGTGACTCGGATGTCCGTGCTACGATCCCCGTACTCGTTGTAAATAATGGAACGGTTTGCTGTCGCTTCAACCATACTATTCTTCCGCCTCGTTTAATCCCCCTTCTGTTGTGTCCACCGTCGTAAAACGACGCAAACCACGACAAAAAAAAAAAGAGAGAAAGAAATGGGTTACGTTGAATCAACAATGTTACTTATTAGTAACAACAACCAGTTTTCTCCAACACCAACAACGAGTATTTCTTTTATTGATTCCTATCCCAGAATTTATTTTTATTTTATAACCTTTACACACATATATGTATGTATGTAGGAGTGTGTATGTAGGTGTGTGCATGTTTTATGTATTTATAGGATTTCGGATAAAATTAGGAAAGAAAAAAATATAATGAATTATCGATTAATCGATTTCCATGAAACGTTATTTCTATTATTAGGATATCATTTAATTATCGTTTTTTTTTTCAATTTATTATCTTTCGTATATCAGAGAAAAGAAATGCGAAGGAGTTTCACTCGATTTTATCTGCTCTTCTTTTCCCACTCATTTTATCTCGTTCTCTTTCTATCTCGTTCTGTCTTTCACTCTTTATTTTTCTATTTTCCTGTCTATTCGTTTCTTGAAATCGTTCTGCAAAAGAGCGAACCCTCGCAAATAATCGTAGCACCTTAGTCTACCTCGGTTTACGTCGAGCTCGCTTCACACGCTCCATTTAATCCTTCACGATTTTAACCCCCCCCCCCTCCCCACCACACACAGAAGACACATTTCTACGTTTATATAGAAAGAAAAGGGAATGGAATAATCCCTTGCGACCGAGGCGAGCGTCGTTTAGAAATCGCGATATACGCGGGAATTCTGAAATCGTTGAGGAAAAAAAAAATACAAAAAAAAAAAAGAAAATGGAATCTTTCATCTTACCTTTCTCTTCTCCCAAAGATCTCGTCTACGAATTTATATGCACGCTAAGGTACCGTTCTACTATTTTATTTTTCTTTACGCGTACTCACTCGTACCCTAAGTACGTCAGTATACTTTACAGTTATCCGAAGAGCATCTTTTTCTTATTCTTATTCTCTTTATCTTTATCTTCCTCATCTTTTATTTCCTTTCTCTTTTTCTTTTATTATCATTTACGTTTATTTTCTTCCCCTTTCCTTTCATTTTTTGAAGTTATACTTCCTTTTGGCGCGTTTGGGGAAAATGTAATGGGGAGTGATTTTGTTCCGAGCGTCTGGAAAAACGACACCATGAAGTTTGTCAGTATTTACGACGCGCGACAAAGCGATTTCAAATTTACGGCGTGAAGTTGTCTTCTCTTCTTCTTTTTCCTCCCTTTTTTTCTCAAGCGGGTCACCCATCCAAGTACTAATCGTACTCAGCGCTGCTTTACTTAAGGATGATTTGTCGGTATATTGAAAATGATGATAATCGATTGAAAAAAAAATATATTATTTTGGCAAATCTACTGAAACTTCTCAAAAAAATTGGGATTTTTTTACAAGCCCGTTTAAAAGTTATAACATTTATTAGTTGCAACAAATTAACACGTAGTTAAATGGAAAACATGCTACCAGACCTATTCAAATGAAAAAAAAATAATGAAATTGTGATGTGAAAAATTCCAAAAATTTCAAATCAATAGATTAAATATCAAAGAAACTTATAAGCGATTAATAATTGGTAGTTTCAATATTGTTTATTGAGAAAAATAATAAAAATTGGTGATATTTACAATATTATTGAATAAGCAGTATGAATTACAAGGAAAACGTGGCAACGTCGCAAACATCATACGAGAAATAAAATCAAGTACGACTATAGTAAATTACAAGTTTGTTATAAGATATGTTAGCGCGAAAATTTGAACGCAAGTAAAATTATTAACACAACACACATAACCTTCAATTGCGTCAAAGAGGTAAATAAAGAGTCATGTTAGTGCGCAATGCGCATACGCATGATATTTAATTCTAAAATTGGATAATAATAATATCATTACTGCCAACTATTAAAATAGTGCGGTGTTGTCACGCTTTCCTGAATAAAAACAAGATTTATTTTATTTAATTGAATAAAATTCAATTAATAGAAAATTTATGAATGCATGTATTTGTCTCCTAATTTTTTACTTTAATTTTTGGAAAAATTTGTGTCGATGATCAGTGACAAAAAAATTAAAGTTTTTATTATTTTAAAGTTAAATTCACGGTACAGTCACAAACAAAAGTTATTTACAATTTTCACTTAAATTGAGATTTTTATGTTAATATTATTAAAATGATCACTAAATTTCATTCTTTTAGAAACTTTATATCAAAATTTCTATTATAAAAAAAAATAGTTGGTTTAAATCATCTATTTCAACAGATATTAAGAGATATGGATTTGATGAAAATGTCATTAACTTTTGTTTCCGATTGTACCGACAAATCATCCTTAAATGATCGAAGTGGGAACTAATACTATCACCGTGCCATGGCTGTTGACGCGTAAAGTCATTCGATATATCTCTCTTATATTTAGTGTGGACTGATATCTATATTTTGATATTTTCTTTTTCTTTTTTTTATTCTTTCTTATATATATAATATATATATATATATATAATAATATTTATATATATAATATATAATAATATATATATAAAATTATATATATAAATAATATTTATATATATATTTTATAATAATAATTATTTTTTTTAAGTTATTTTTTTCCTTTGAAGTTTTTTTTGAAGTTATTTGTAGGTTATTGAGGTTATGTTCGTTTTGGTACGGCAAAGAAGTATAACTTCTTACGTGCGTACATAAGTACACACACAAGTTTTTTATATTATATTTTATTTTACATTATATTATTTTTCTAGGATTTTATATGTCAATCTAACCAAGATTTTTACATCGACGTATTCCTCGTAAACTCCGAAGCAGTTAAAAGAGTCATTTCGTGTGACCGACGCGTGTACTTCGAAGGAAGAGATTGCGGTTTAGTGAAAAACAAAATAAAAAGAGTAAACGGAAGGAAAAGGAAAAAGAAGAAAAAAAAAAAGCTAATACACGTGAAGTAAACTAAACAATAAAGAAAAGAAAAGAAAACGAAAGAAAGAAAGAAAGGAAAAAAAGAAATGAAGTAAATTTATCCGCATGCGTTGCGTGCGAACCTGTACACACGTTTCCGCTTCCACTTTCTTATGTAAAGCATTCCCGTCGTAAGTTACTCTCGTTGAGAATTCCGTAAATACTTGGCAGGTAATAGTAATAGTAATAGTAGTAGTAGTAGTAGTAGTAAAAGAAGGTGATGGCTAAGGTGCAAGTGAAAAGGAGGAGGAGGGGAGGGGGGAAGAGGTTGAAGCAAAGGAACGTGAACGGAGGGGGGTTGAGCCAGGTTTAAGGAAGGAAAATAAAATAAGAGGGTGGTTATGGGGGTGGTCGTGGTGGTAAAGATAAAAAGAGTAAGTGAGAGAGTGAGAGAGAGAGTAGGTGGAAATAGTAGGACGATTAGAACGAAGCAGCACGCCTGACTAATATTAGCTACGACGATCCTTCGTGGCGTTTTAATATCCTGGCTTAATATCCGCGTCGGGACGCTTTGTTCTTTATTCTCAACCGATCGTGAGTTTGCCAGGGTTCCAGCTTTACGATTCTACCAAGTCTGACCAACTGACCGTAGCTACTACTTCTTCTAACATGCACACATACACACACATATCATACACAGACGTATACGTGGCTGCATCAAAACTCCATTTTCTACTGTCACGGATAGTCCCTTTTCTCCCTCGAGTCATCGTCACTTCGATTTGCGTTTCTCTTCTTTCCTTTCTTCTTTTTTCTTTTTCCCTATTTTTTCTTTCCCAGAGAAAGAGAGAGAGAGAGGAAATTTAAGATTGAATAGAAATCTAAAGATTGCGAAGAAGGAAGAAGTACGTACCATCTCATTTTGCTTCGTTTTAATACGAATACGGGATATTAATCATTAACGATGTGTACGACGAGAGCTTTTGAAAAGCTCTGCAGATAAAGCTAGGTTCGGTTTAAGATTCCTTTGAGAATATATCATATAGTTATTATACCTATTCAAATGAAAATACGTTGAAGTTTCTTACTCTCTGCAACTAACTAACTAGTTGCACAAGGCTGGGAGTGGGGGTGGGGGTGGGACTGGGGAGGGGGTTGCTGGAAATAGACATTTTAGACAAAAAATTTCTTCTCTATATTATTTTCTTTGTATCAGTAAACGTGTAATATGATAACTTTTATTTAAAGGAACAAAAACACAGAGAGATAGAAAAAGAAAGCAAGAGAGAGAGAGAGAGAGAGTGTCCAGTTTTCAGGAGGATAGAAAGAGATAAAAAAAAAGATAAAAAGTAAGAGAGAAAGAGAGAGACAGTGTGTTTCTAGGAGAATGGGAAGGAAGAATGTCGAGACCATGCTGTGCCTTGATGTACCCCGAAAGTCCGGTTTTCATGAAACGGCGCATACGCGACTTGTCACTGATTTGCGTGCGTTCAAAGGGTAGGATCTGCGTGCTCGTGCCGTTTAATGGGATCCTTTGTGCGATATACCGCACGACTGTCGGCAACAGTAGGTGCGCGCACGTGTGTTTCTAGCACGTGTCCGTTCATTCGTTCGTTCGTTCGTATGTTCGGCTCTCACTCTAGACACGATTTCTCCTCGCTAGGTCATAAAGATTACCCTCTATGTTATCCTCTTTAATCATTTCTTCTTTCTCTCTTTTTTTATTCCTCCCCCCCCCCACCTACTTCCCCCTACTCCTCTACCCCTTAAGGTAATTTTTCTCTATTTTTCTTTCTCTCTTTGAAACGTAATTAATCAAATATTATTAACTTATATAACAATTTTCGTTTGCTTTTTACGGTTTACAGAAATTTACAGAAATTTACAGGAAAATGTAATCGTTGTTAGATTAGAAAATAGATTCTAAAATAAATATCATTGAAATTCTATTTTATTATTCAAACGTTCATATATATAAGATTCGGTTTTTGAAATTAGAAATGAATATTTTATTTGTTTAATGTTAATTAGATTTAATGCGAATCGAAGAATATGTAAAAAGGGAGAAAGGAAAAAAAAAGAGAGGAAATACTTAAGGCTGAGTTTAAATCAATGATAAGATCGCTGTCATTTTCGATTACCTTTTTTTTCCATATTTCAAATAACGTACAAAGTTTATATCGTGTGTACTTAATATAATACTTTGTTCATTTTTCAATTCACCTAACTCTTTGATGTTTATCGAATAATTCAAGGTGCGAGCTCGATATTTACCCCTATTATTTTTTAATATTTAAAATCAATATCCCTCTCCCCCCTCCCTACTCCTTCCCGTTTCGTATGAAACACTTCCATTAGTTACTAAATTATTCTCAGTGAGACTGATATTTTCTTACAGTAATATATTATAACGTTAGAGTTCTTAGAGAAGATGAAAGTAAAATGTATGGATCAAAGGGTAGGTATAAACTCAATCACGCATACAAACATAGATTAATACACGTATATGTATACGTGTGTAGACCCTATGGGGAATTCGATTCGTGAAAAGACAAGATCAACGTTGGTCGCCGGTTTGATGAAATAACCGGAACGACTGCGTGGCGCCAAACCGATCCACCTGACGGCATCAAGTTTTCATTTGGTGCGAGATCGCGTGTCGCAAATTACCGGTATCCGGGCAGACCTCGTCCCACCCCTCAAACAACCCCACCAAATCGATTTGCGTTCGACGTTCCGTACTTACTTACTTACTGTTATTTCCCGTTTGGAAATGGTCGAAAATGTTCATGAAAGACAATGATTTTCAAAGTTTATTATAACTGATTGTATTTCGTAGTATTGTTTCTGTTTGAAAATGATCGAAAATGTTGATGAAAGACAATGATTTTCGAATTGTATTATATGTGATTGTATTTCGTAGTATTGTTTCTTGTTTGAAAATGATTGACAATGTTGATAAAAGGCAATGATTTTCGAGGTGTATTATAAGTGATTGTATTTCGTAGTATTATTTCCCGTTTGAAAATGATTGAAAATGTTGATAAAAGACAATGATTTTCGAGGTGTATTATAACTGATTGTATTTCGTAGTATTGTTTCTTGTTTGAAAATGATCGAAAATGTTGATGAAAGACAATGATTTTCGAGTGTATTATGAGTGATTGTAATTTGTTTTTTTTTTTCAATTTATTTATTTTATAGATTTTCATTTCTTTTCATAAAACTTGTAGAAAAAAGAAAGAAAGGGAAAGATATCTAAAGAAAGCTCGATAGGGGAGGATCTCGTTTCGAGCTTTTCCCATTTGGAAATGGTCGAAAATGTTGATGAAAGACAATGATTTTCGTGGTGTATTATGAGTGATTGTATTTCGTAGTATTATTTCCCGTTTGAAAATGATTGAAAATGTTGATAAAAGGCAATGATTTTCGAGGTGTATTATAAGTGATTGTATTTCGTAGTATTATTTCCCGTTTGAAAATGATCGGAAATGTTGATGAAAGACAATGATTTTCGAGGTGTATTATGAGTGATTGTAATTTGTTTCTTTTTTTCAATTTATTTATTTTATAGATTTTCATTTCTTTTCATAGAAAAAAAAAGAAAGGGAAAGATATCTGAAAAAAGCTTGATAGGGGAGGATCTCGTTTCGAATTTTTCTCGTTTGGAAATGATAGAAAATGTTGATGAAAGACAATGATTTTCGAGGTGTATTATAACTGATTGTATTTCGTAGTATTATTTCCCGTTTGAAAATGATTGAAAATGTTGATAAAAGGCAATGATTTTCGAGGTGTATTATAACTGATTGTATTTCGTAGTATTGTTTCTTGTTTGAAAATGATTGAAAATGTTGATGAAAGACAATGATTTTCGAGGTGTATTATAACTGATTGTATTTCGTAGTATTGTTTCTTGTTTGAAAATGATCGAAAATGTTGATGAAAGACAATGATTTTCGAATTGTATTATAAGTGATTGTATTTCGTAGTATTATTTCTCGTTTGAAAATGATCGAAAATGTTGATGAAAAACAATGATTTTCGCGTCTATTATAAGTGTGTGATTGTAATTTTTTTTTCTATTTATTTATTTTATAGATTTTCATTTCTTTTCATAGAAAAAAAAAATGGGAAAGATATCTGAAAAAAGCTTGATAGGGGAGGAACTCGTTTGGAATTTTTCTCGTTTGGAAATGGTCGAAAATGTTGATGAAAGACAATGATTTTCGCATGTATTTTGTGTGATGTAATTTCTTTTTTTTCAATTTATTTATTTTATAGATTTTCATTTCTTTTCATAAAACTTGCAGAAAAAAAGAAAGAAAGGGAAAGATATCTAAAGAAGAAAGCTCGACAGAGGAGGATCTCGTTTCGAGTTATAAGAGGATTATCGCCGAGTAGTATACGGTTACTTTTGCAGGAAGCTTCGCGAATGTTTCTTTTTTTTTCCTTTCCTTTCATTCTTTCATTTCAAAACTCTAATCGATTGCTTTTCTAACACGAGAAAAACGCGAGATAGAGATTTATAAAGTGGACGGATTCGGGCACGTGCATCAGCCCGACGTAAGGAAAATCTGAAGAAAAAACCTTGCGATACCGTAACGCTTCTGTTTTATATTTTCTTCTTCTTCTTCCTCTTCTCTTCTTCTTCTTCTTCTCCTTTTTCTTTCGCATCTTCTTCTTAATTTCTTTCTTCCCTCCCCCCGTACCTTTTGTTTTCCTTTTATTTTCTCCCCTTTTTTCTCCCTTTCTCTTTTCCTTTTTCTTTTTTATCTCTTACCCGACCTGGAAGGAAAATCTTCTTGAGAAAAATCTCTGAGCGTGGAAACGATTTTCCTTCGAACGACTTACCTCGACCCACCTGTTCTCCTAGACGATCTCACCTATTTCGTCGCAGGGATATAGGAGGCTTGCCGCCGACTAAATTGTGTTTTAAGCTCGAACTTTACGCCGCTTTCAAGCTAAGAGAAAGGAGAGATAGAGATAGACAGAGAAATAGAAGGGGCAAAAGAGAAAGAAAAAGAGAGAAAAAGAAAGAGAGAAAAAGAGAGAAAGAGAGAAAGATAACTTGCGATACCGTTATCCTTGCTAAGTGTCTCAGTCAAGACGTCCTACTTTACAAATCCCAAAGTCTGCGTCGATGTGCAATACGTTTTACACTTTTCTATCTCTCTCTCTCTCTCTCTCTCTCTCACTCTCACTCTAGCTCACTCTCTTTCTTTCTCTTTCTCTCTAACTCTCACTCTATCTCACTCTCACTCTATTTCTCTCTCTCTCTTTCTGTTTCTTTGTCTCACTTTATCTATCCATCTTTCTCTTTAGTTTTCGTTTTCGTAGGAATAACCGACAAAGACAAAAGTCGTTTCTTTGCAAACGGTATAAAACTCAGACGACTTGACTACGGGTTCGTAATGAGATGCATTAACTTTCGGTATAGTTTCCGCGCATATAACGATTAATTATTATTCATATCCGAGGCTTGGAGCTAGCTTTCTCGAAAGGTGTGATGGTCCCGTGCACGCTGCTGACACGAGAATTAGATATTTAGATGCGGCTTTATCGTACCTTTCGTAAGATAATCGTTAGTTTTCCTCATGTTCCGAGAGAAAATATTGTAAGAACGTCGTTAGAGAAAGAAGGGATGATGCATCTCTTGCATATAACACCGAAAAGAGGGGGTGGGAAGGGGTGGGGAAGGGGGAGAAGAAGAAGGCATCTATCTTTCTCAAGGTAAAACTTCAGGGATCAAGTATTGCTATATCAATTTGAATTTATTTCTCATTTCCTACAAATAGGCACGTACTCTCTCTCTTCTTTTTTGATTTTTTCTTTCTTTCCTTTCGTTACTTGTTTCTTTTCTTATTTGTAAATATAGATATCCCCTCACCCCACCCATTCGTCATTGTTTTATAATTATTAAGAATGAAAGAAATTTAGTAAAGAAAAATAAAGGTAAACCTTAACGATATACTTTATCGAATTATGCAACATTTTTGAAGTTATACTTCTTTTGGCGCGTTGGGGAAAATGTAATGGGGAGTGATTTTGTTCCGAGCGTCTGGAGAAACGACACCATGAAGTTTGTCAGTAATTACGACGCTCGGGAAAGCGATTTCAAGTATACGGCATGAAGTTGTCTTCTCTTCTTCCCCCCTTTTTTTCTCAAGCGGGTCACCCATCCAAGTACTAATCGTACTCAGCGCTGCTTTACTTAAATGATCGAAGCGAGAACTAATGCTGTAACCGCGCCATGGCTGTTGACGCGTGAAGTTATTCGATATATCTCTCTTATATTTAGTATGGACTGATATCTATTATGATATTTTATTATTCTTTCTAATATATATAATATATCGATAATAAATTTAAATTAATAATAATAATAATAAATTTTTTTTGTTAAGTTATTTTTGAGGTTATTGAGGTTATGTTCGTTTTGGTACTGCAAAGAAGTATAACTTCTTACGTGCGTACATAAGTACACACACCAGTTTTTTTAAGTTATTTTTTTTCTTTGAAGTTTTTTTTGAAGTTATTTTTGAGGTTATTGAGGTTATGTTCGTTTTGGTACTGCAAAGAAGTATAACTTCTTACGTGCGTACATAAGTACACACACCAGTTTTTTTTTTTGGAAGTAGTATAAATTTTATTATTATTCTTTAGATTTGTTCGTTTTCGTATGAGAAATATATCCTGGTAATATACTACAGGTTGAAGATCCATCAAGTGGAAATCACTCTGGTTTCCAGTAACTTTGGTCTCTCTTCCTCTTCCTCTTCCTCTCCCTCTCTCTCTCTCTCTCTCTCTCTCTCTCTCTCTCTCTTCTATGAATCTATACGTCAAACTAGAGATATTTGAATAGCCATTGATGTAACTTCGATTACAAGGAAATAGTTTCGTTCAATGAGATCTTTTAATAAAACTCGAGACATTAATCTGATAATTGTATAAGCTTTCGATATAACGTGATTTAATAAACTCGGACAAGCATCATTTCCCATAACATTGTTTCGTTTCTATACTAACTTATTTAATTGTATCATAAATAAATGAAAAATTGAGTATGTTTATTTTAATATAATTTTCTTATATTTTAATCAAAATATAATATGATAAATAAAAAATAAAATAAATATATGATTCCTCAATTATCCTTAATGGATAAAGTTGTTTTTCTTATTAATTTTTCTTCTTGATATTTTGATGAAAACTAAATAGAAAATGAAAAGGAAAAGTGTTAAAAGTAACACTGATATTGCAGGATTCAGATAAAGGAACTTATTTAATTATATCATAAAAGAAAAATCGAGTATATAAATTTTAATCTAATTTTCTTGTATTTTTAATCAAATATAAATTATATGATAAACAAAAATATTCCTCGATTATCCTTAAAGGATAAAGTTATTTTTTTTATTAATTTTTCTAGTATATTAATATTAATTTTATTAATATAGTATAAAATATATAATATAGTATATTAATTTAAATCTATTTTCTTATATTGAAGTTATTTTTAATCAAATATATAATATGATAAAAAAAAATATTCCTCGATTATCCTTAATGGATAAAGTTAATTTTCTTATTAATTTTTTCTTCTTCTTCTTATTTTTCTTGATATTTTAATGAAAACCGAATAGAAAATGAGAAGAAAAGGTGTTAAAAGAAACACTGATATTGCAAAATTCAGATAAAGATCCAAGATACCAACTTATTTAATTGTATCATAAAAGAAAAATCGAGTATATAATAATTTAATCTAATTTTCTTGTATTTTTAATCAAATATATAATATATGATAAACAAAAATATTCCTCGATTATCCTTAATGGATAAAGTTATTTTTCTTATTAATTTTTTCTTCTTCTTCTTCTTCTTCTTCTTCTTGATATTTTGATGAAAACCGAATAGAAAATGAGAAGGAAAGGTGTTAAAAGAAACACTGGTATTGCAAAATTCAGATAAAGGTGCAAGATACCAACTTATTTAATTGTATCATAAAAGAAAAATCGAGTATATAAATTTTAATATAATTTTCTTGTATTTTTAATCTAATTTTCTTATATTGAAATTATTTTTAATCAAATATATAATATATGATAAACAAAAATATTTCTCGATTATCCTTAATGGATAAAGTTATTTTTCTTCTGAATTTTTTCTTCTTCTTCTTCTTATTCTTCTTCTTATTCTGCTTGATATTTTGATGAAAACCGAATAGAAAATGAGAAGGAAAGGTGTTAAAAGTAATACTGGTATTGCGGGATTCAGATAAAGGTCCCAAGTCTAATTCTAAATGTGCTAAGACTTTCGACTCGTGCTAAAGTACAAAAGTTTCCAACGGCAGTAGTACCCATCTCCGATGTTACGGTAAATGGACAAAAGTCCAACGTGGACTGGGTGTTTACTTACCTCGGCGTCTCGTGGGATTAACGCGTTTCGGCTTGAAAGGTAAGAAAGATAAGAAAGAAAGAAAGAAAGAAAGAAAGGGTCGGTGGAATTAAAAAAGAAAATTAGCCGACGTTTCGAGAGAGCGCGCCTACTCAAAGATTTTTTTTCCTACCCACGGTTGCAATCTTTTCTTATTTTCCCACCAATCCAGTACACCAGCACACTCCTCCCCTTCCCTCTCTCTCTCTTTCTTCTCACTCCTTTTTTGCGGTAATATAACGCGAGAACGGTTTCGCGGCCTTAAAACTATCTTTTAATACTTCGAAACGGTGCCGTTTGTTTCCGCCGGGACCGTTGCTATGAACTCGCGAATTAATAGAATTTTTAATTAAAATGCGCCGTAATTGTTCCGAGGAGGAGGAGGAGGAGGAGGAGAAGGAGGAAGGTGAACAGGGAGATGGGGTAGAAATGAGAAAGAGAGAGAGAGAGATAGAAATAAAAAAAGAAACGGTGGAAAAGAGATAGTGCGAGACTAAGAGTAACCAAAAAAAGAAAAAAAAAAGGTATACGTGTGGAATACAATAGTGGAAAACCGAAGGAGAGAGAAAAGGGCGCGAAAAGCGGATTGCGAAGGTAAAATGAAACAAAGAAGAAGAAGAGAAATAAAACCAGAGAGAAAGGGAAAAATAGAGGGGGAAAAAAAGGAAGAAAAGAAACACACAAGTGGGGTGGGTGGGTGGGGGGGTGTTACAGATAGAGAGTTTATTACCGCGATCTGATTACAACCCCCGGTCGTAGGGGATTTAATCTCGCGACTGTTATTGTACGGTTGCAGGTGTATCGTTTAAATTTGAATGCACCGATATTGTTGTTAGGTCGAATCGCATAATAGTTTATCTACGAGCATTCGACTTTTTGTTTCCCCTTTCGCGAAAACTGGCTGCCGGTCGTTCCGCGTCGGTTATTTTTATTCACCGTGATAAGTGGATTTCGTAAGCATCGATCCGTCTTATTCATCTTTCTCGTTATTTTATAAAAGAGGGTGGGGGGAAAGGAAACGTAACGTTTCGATTTTTGATACATATGCTCCTACGAATAAGAACTTTTAGCTTTTCTTACTAACAACAACAACTGGCCTCTTTTTTTTTTTTTATTTTTCTAAAACTAATAGACGAAGATGAATTCTACGAAATGTGTTTTTTTTTCTTTTCTTTTCTTTTCTTTTCTTTTCTTTTCTTTACTTTACTTTTCTCTTCTATTCTATTCTATTTCATCTCATTTCAAAGGAAAGAAAGTAAAGACGAATAGGTCGAGATTTTTCATCGAAATCATTCTTCCTGCCCTTATCTTCCTTCCCATGACATTAGCAGACGTTGGTCAGATTTCTAAGCACAGAGCGAGAGCTTGAGAAATTTTCTATCCCGATTTTGTAAAGATCGATATTATTTCTCCTTATTTTTTCTTTGTTTATTCATTCGAATCGTGGAATATAGTGAGCCTAGGGATATCACGAATGAAGTATTATCCCTAGATAGAAAGTTTAGATTTTAGGTTATGTTCTTTTATTTCTTAGTTACCATTATTCTAGAACGAATAACGAAGTAATCATCATCCCCGGAGCATATTAGAAACTCACTTATAGTAAAATGATTATCAGCACTCTCGTGCAATCTCGTTTGAACGTTTTAACACGGTGAACAATATAATTTAGTGTAGATGGTGAAATTGCGTTCTATAACCCCCATGGCTGGTGAAAAGTTTTCTCCTTGAATATTCTCGAGGCTTTTGGTCGTATTATGGCAACCTTTTTCTCTCTCATAGAGATGCTAGCCATGATAGTTCGCACTATGACGACGATGATGATGATGATGATGATGATGATGATGATGATGATGATGATGACAATGCTCTCGCTTACGCAACGTTCTTCCTCGTTACAACGTCGCCAAAAGCGGATTTTCTAATGAACGATATGACTCTCGTTATTCATTAGCAAATTGTTCAGAGTAAACGGGGTGAATGGTAGAGGTGGTAGGGGGAGTATGAGGGTTGAGAGGAGTCGTGCGGGTGTCCATTTAACGAGCTGGAACATCCCTTTCCATTTGCCTTCAGGCATTCCATATATCGGATATGAAGAGAGAGAAATCGTCCATCGTTCATGCTTTGGCAACATATTTTATGATGACATAAACGGAAGATAGGTGATCGTCGACTAATTGACCGAACGCGCAACACAAACCGAACACAAACCGAGCACAAACCGAAGCGTACCAACGGTACTTGCATGCACGCGGATAATAATTCGTTTCGTTTCACGATTAAGAAGGGTTAAGTTAGTTAGTTGGTTGGTTGGTTAGTTACTTGGGCGATGGGTCAATCTCTTCTTCACGATTCATTCCATAAAGAAACCTAAACGTATCTATACATATATCTATCTATCCGTCTATCTAGGTATATGTAGATATACCTTTACATATGTATAGAGAGAATCGAGAACAACGTGGTCACGATTACAGGAAGAGGCTTTGGAATCGTTAATCCGGTAGTTCTCTTTTTGAAAAATTATTCTCTCTCTCTCTCTTTCTCTCTCAGTACTAAAATCGATTCCCATTAAAAGTACGTGAGAAAGTATTCGTTTCTCGAACCTTTTTCCTCTTTCGACTCATTTACAGACCCATTACACGCGCAAACCACACAATTCTCTCTCTCTCTCTCTCTCTCTCTCTTTCTCACGTTGAGAACACACTCGACTCGAGTTCGTTCAACGAACGATCCCTTTCGTTGTACATACCTACATACATGCGTACATATACACACACGCAGACTTATATACCACACATAGATACGGACCCCGAACGTGAATTATGAAGCTTAATACGAGGGAACACGAGATTTTCCAACTACTCGCACAAGAGGAAATAAAAAAGGCGTGACTCTAGTCGGTATTCGCGTACTTTCGTCTTCGATCCGTGTCGATCGGTTTCGATCGTTTTCGATCGTACTCGCAGTGTGTTCAGTTGAATCGACGAAGCTAACCAACCGATCGATCGATGAGACTCACCCCCTGTTAACTTGTGTTTACTACATTTGTATATGTGTACATATATATATGTGTGTGTATATAGTGTTCGTGTAACGCGTTGTGTACCTGCAAACCTATATGTCCGTTCGAGAATAGGGAAAGCCCTGGTAGTACAGATAGGTGCTGGCGAAAGACCACGATAACGCTTATCTGCTTCCTGGATTTATTGCCAGCGCAATGAAAACGCAGCCGACGAGCCGCTCTTCCCTGCCCATTCCGATGTTAATTAGTCCGGGGGCCACGGTCCGAAGCGTATTCTTAGGTCCTTATAGATTATGGTTACGACGTCTATCAGACTCATTCGGGGGAAACAATGGCAAACGACGTGACGACGTTGACATACTTTTTTCGAAAAACCCGAAACGTCATTCTAAACACGCGATTCGTTATTCTTTATTTTATTCTATACTCTACTCTCTATCTATCTATCTTTCTCTCTCTTATATTTGATCTCTCATCTTTCTATATTTTCCCATGAGAATATAACGTACATATACGTCCTGAAGATACATGAGATTCGTGTGCATTCTCCGGAGGACGATCTCGAGTGAACCCCCTTTCGTGTTGTTGGATGTATTCTATTGTTGGTAACCGTTCGACTTGAAGTGTAAGCTTGACGATTCTAACATATGTACGTAAGTGTGTGTATATAATGTACGTGGTATGTATATAAGTAAGTGTATGGTATATACATATGATGTAATATCGATAACATTTTTCTATCTTTATATATATGTGTTTTTTTTTTCTTATTAAATTATTAAATTTATCAGAAATTAATGTTACGAGATTTAATATAAAAGACTATTAGTGTCATTTATTTTTCATATATTTGAATAATGTTAGAACGAATTCATTTATAATACATAAACATGTATATATTCCTTACTAATTTATAATTACAAATTTAATTTGATTCTAATACTTTTCTCCTAATATTATATCAGATAATTTAACCTAAATAGAAAATGAAATAACATATATTTGACTATAAAATCAATATATAAAATATCGACATTAGTGACGCAACCCTGAAGCATTTTGTTCGTTCGAAGAACTCTCCCAATAAAATTCGAGCTTCTATTGTTTAACAAATCGAGAGGCCCGGGATTCGAACCCGGGATCTTCCGCACACCGAAAGAACGCTCTACCACTTGAGCCACGAAGACCTATAATATCGACATCATTACATATCAATTTATCAAACGTAACATAAATCGGATCTAATTATCAAACGAAACAAGTATCATTCCAATTTATCGCGTAATTGGAAATATTACAAAATTGTCTTGAATAAAATGATTAATGCACGAACGATGATCCTTCATCCATCGTAAAGGGCTGGATAAATCAATAAGTTATTTCGAGGAAGTGTTTTGACTTTGTAGATAGATCGACCAAGCTCTCTGTCTAATATCCTATCTCGTAAATAATGAAGTTTAGGTTATCGGTATCGATCCCAAATTATATCCTTATACGATAGTATTCGATTAAGGGTATGTCGTTCGTACGAGAAGGCACACACTCAGAATTCAAACTCAAAGGGCATAGCTTTATAACCGATCGCGATTCGTACAATCAAATGTCTTGAGGTTTGCAAGGTATTCACTCTTGTTCTGCCATTTCTCTCTCTCTCTCTCTCTCTCTCTCTCTCTCGTAATCCTCCTACAACCTTCCCTCTCCACTTCATCCCCTCTCCATCTCATTCTATTATCCTTCTCGCTCTTCTCGAAGCTCCTTTTAGAAGATACCCTCGACCTTTGTAGAAGTGAAACAGTATCAAAGCAAGACTTCGTATCCATCGCATCGTTAACCCATGCACCTCGAATATTTGCCGTTCGATCCTGGATTTCATGGATACGTAACTTTACTATTGAATTTGTTGTTACGTTCTCAAACTTTCAACGTTGTTTGTTGAAATTTATCGACACTGTGAAAAGAATGCTTACTTTCTTTACTCCCACCCCCACCCCACCCCACCACCCACCCTGTTTTATGTTTGACTGTATCATTGGAGGTTTTGGTGATTTATTATCTTCGTTATTTTAAAACTAGGAATAGAAGATCTCTCTTTGATGAGAATAAAAAATGTTTATATATTAAGTGAGTTAAATTAATGTCATCGTTGAAAAGTGTAACGTTGTTCCTTGTAATATAGGAAGAAACGAATGAAGAAACGATTGATAATTATTAATGAAATTATTGTAACAAGTACTCTCTGTTCATTCATTGGTTAACAGGTTAACGTGATCATCGTATAAGCAGTCTAAAAGGAAAAATTGCGGTCAAATGGATCGTTCGGTAGATTTTTTTCAAATCAACCGCGACACTTTTGGTTATTCGAATTATTCCGAGCGTTAACGTCATCTATCAATACATTTTCATGCACTCACTGTAATTTAGTTTCCTCTGAAGTGACACCTTTGGTCTGTCTGTCTGTCTGTGTGTGTGTGTGATGAATTGAGTACAATAACCCTGCTCCTTTCATTAACGTTGGTTTGTTATTTCATTTTTATTTCTACAACTTCACATTGATTTTGTTGCATTGAATTTGTCGAGCATCATTCACTTTGATCGAAGAAATATAATTTAAAAAAGAAAAAGAATGGGATGCCTTTTTAATAATAAACTAAATATTTTCTCTCGCGTGAGATATAATCGATACTCGTGAATTTTCTTTTCTTTTTTTTGGTTTCTCGTTTTAATATCATTTAATTGAAAGAGTTTCGTTTTATATTATCACGATCAGAAGATTGAAATATTATATCCAAGTGTGATGATTATAAGTAAATTAATTGAACACAATGAGATTTACCGGTATATATATATCTGTTTAACTGTTTCCTCCATCACGTAGTAAAAAGATTTTAAACGTAAAATTCATTAGCCGCACACTGAAATTCTCTTGCTTGATTTTTTTTTTCTTCGGAGAGAGAGAGAGAGAAGAAAAGAAGTACATATGTACTTATTACTATTCCAAGCACGACCGAATTACTTTCCTACGTTATCGGTAAATGAGGATCGTAATACGAGAAATTAAAGTGAAACTTTTCCAAAAAGCAATAATAAAATAATGAAATTTATTAAATGTACTTTACAACGTATGCTTCAGATGAAAATTTTACGAACTAGATCAAAGTGAGAGAGAGAGAGAGAGCTAGATAAATATTCCAGTTTTCGAGATGAAAAAAAAGAAAGAAAAGAAAAGAAATCGAATGATTATTAGTAATCGTGCGGAAAGTAAGAGAGAAAATAAAATTGAGTTTTAAAAAGTTGGTGTTACCAGCACGCAAGGAATAAGGGATCAATTCCACTTACTTTCACCACCTACATCTCGTCGAATTTGCGAATATAAAATGAAAGTATAGTTAATTCGGAGTAAAGTTAACATTACATTTGTGATCTCGCGTTCGCTTTATCAAAAACCCTTGGGCAGTAGAGGTTTTTATCCTTGGTAATCAAGCCGCCGGCAAGATATATGAATTACGCGAGAAAAATATTGTGTCGCATGAGTAGCACGGAACTTCTTAGTGTGTGTGTGTGTGTGTGTGTGTGGGTTGTTGGCTTAAAAAAAAAAAACTCCTGCATAATCGACGACGCTAATTATAACACGATATCGTGTGTGTCTCGTTAAAAAATAAAGAAAATAAAAAAGAAAAAGGAAAAAGAAAACATACACGCGTAATAATGTTTTATAAACTTTGTTTTCACGAAAACGAACGAACGTATGAACTTACGAACGAATAACCCGTATGAAAGAATAAACTGCGAAAGAATAAATTTACGAAAGAAGAAAAATGAGGATTATCCGAAATCCTAAATCGTTCAAAATTGCGATCCTAATTCTAAATCAATGGGGAGGGGGACACACATTCTCGAATGAATCTATCGGTGAAAGTAGAATAAACTGGTGTGTGTACTTATATACGCACGTAAGAAGTTATACTTCTTTGCAGTACCAAAACGAATATAACCTCAATAACCTCAAAAATAACTTCAAAACAAAAAATTCAAAGAAAAAAAAATAACTTATAAAGAAAAATTATTATTATGATATATATATAAGAAAGAATAAAAAAAACTGGTGTGTGTACTTATGTACGCACGTAAGAAGTTATACTTCTTTTGCGTACCAAAACAAACATAACCTCAATAACCTCAAAAATAACTTTAAAAAAAAAGAAAGGAAACATATTTTCAATCGATCGATATATTACATATATAAGAAAGAATACAAAATATGTACTCACGTAAGAAGTTATACTTCTTTAGCGTACCAAAACGAATATAACCTCAATAACCTCAAAATAAAATTATTATCAATAATAAATAATAATAATAATAAGAAGTTATACTTCTTTTGGCGTACCAAAACGAACATAACCTCAATAACTCAAAAATAACTTCAAAAAAAGACTTCAAAGAAAAAAAATAACTTAAAAAATATTAATATATATATATATAAGAAAGAATAAAAAAAAGAAAAGAAAATATCAAAATATAGATATCAGTCCATACTAAATAAGAGAGATATATCGAATACTTCACGCGTCAACAGTTATGGCGCGGTTACAGCATAGTTCTCGCTTCGATCATTTTAAGTAAGCGGCGCTGAGTACGATTAGTATTCGGATTGGTGACCCGCTTGAGAAAAAAAAGGGGGGAAGAAGAAAAAGAAAACTTCATACCGTATACTTTAGAAATCTCTTTGCCGCGCCTTCGTAAATACTTGACAAACTTCACGGTGTCGTTTTTTTCCCAGACGCTCGGAACCAAAAAGTCACACACCCCATTAATTTTCCCCCAACGCGCCAAAAGAAGTATAACTTCAAAAATGGGTGAGAATTGGTAGCAATCTTTTAACGAAACGACGAAAGAGAAGAATGATAGATAGTATCGTCTATAGGCTCATGAAGTTAGTTTTCCGCGAAAGAAAAAAGAAGAACGTTCCTTTCGGATGAACGTGACGACGCGTCACGGATTGATGGTTTCTGCTCCCAGGATATCTCTCTCGTAATACTTTCTATTCTTTCAAATAGAAGAATGACATTGCTCCTCGACTTTCTAAGATGAATTTCATTGCATCCTCTGTAATCTTCTTCTCGTAATCTTCTTCTTCTTCTTCTTCTTCTTTTTCTAGTTTTTTTTTCTCCTTCCCCTCCCCCTTCCTTTATTCTACTTATTCTTATTCCCATTCTTATTCCTTTCGAATCTTCTCTGCATTTTTCTGAATTAGTTTTCTTTTCCCTTACTCTCTCTTCCCCCCACACCCACACACACTTCTTTGCCGTTCATCTCGAGAGAAAATTCAAAAGCAATTTCTTACATATTTCATGATAGCAATTATGGAAACGCAAACTCGTTTAGCCGGTCATCGAGAAGATCAATATCGATTCCTCGATCGACGGATCAAATCGTTACGTTTATTTTCGAATGAAATCCGCCCCCATGAATGATAATACCTGAACGTGCTGGGATTCGTAACTCGTTTCGGGTTTCGTTCTTCGATACCTTCTCTTCTTTGTCCTTTCCTGCATCTAACTATCTCTCTCTCTCTCTCTCTCACACTCATCCCTTATTCTCTCTCTCTCTCTCTTTTACTTTCTTTATTTCTCTCGTCTTATTCGATCTTTCTCTTCCCTTTTGCAGGATTTACATAGACTTCGGAAAGGTCAAGCAGGAGATTAGAAACATTGCTTCAAATCTTTCTACTACACACACACTCATACACACATATACATATTTATTAAATATTCAAAAGTCTCTAATACATTCGCGAGATGATTAAACGTATCACTATAATCGTTCTTGATTGTATAATCTCTCAAATTCTCCTATTATTCCTTTGTTAGAATATTTTCTAATCCGATATTTGTCTATCTATGTGAATAAGACAAACTACAATCGGCCGAAACCAAAATCGAAATCGAAATCGAAATCGCTTTGTTGTTTTCCCTTTTTTTTTTCCCCCTAGATTTATTTATTTAACGATTAGTATCACAGACTCCAATGGGATTTTCTTTCGTAAAGGATAAATCGAGTCGTCCCGAAGAAACTCTTCTGTTATTTTTTCTTTCCTTTCTTTCTTTTCTTTTCTTTTCTTTTTCTTCTTCTTCTTCTTTCTTGATAGAGCTTTCGGTTCAATTAAAACTGTACCTCGAGGTGTGCAATCTTAAACAGACCTCTTCGATCCCTAGACACGCTTCTTTTCTTCTTGTCTTACCCTACTTTCGCAAGGGAATACATTGTTTTACTGGGAAACATCGTCGGATAATCGAAAATACCCTTTTTTGATTGATCCTCTTTTTTTTATATCGTATTATTTAATCATCCTTTTCTATTAATCATTCGTACTATCGAATACGTTCGAGTATTTTCTACAAAACTTTTTCATACAATAATTAATTACTGACATTTAATTCATATAGAAAAGTACTTTTCGTTTTATCTTTGTTGAATAACATATTGTAACATTCGTGAAATAAAAATTGGGCCGTTTGATTGAATGGATGGGGGGTAGGGGGGTTATTGAACTCGGGTTTTCCACTTTACTGCTTTAATCTTTGATCCATTCAGGACTAACTTCCTCGCGAAAATCCCGATTTTATTTGCCATAGAAAAGTTCGATCCTATAATATTTAATCACCTTTATCTATTAATTAATTAAACTATCCAAAATACGTGCAAATTTTTATCGTAATTGATATCCAAAAAAATATGGATATATTTTAACGAACCAAAAATGTATTCATTTTGTTTAAGTATCTGTTTTAAATTGACAAGTGTAATCAAATCAAAATGTAATACTTTTAATATTAAAAAAAAAAAAGGAAAAAAAATGCATAGAACATATCAAACAAACAACTAAAATAAAAATAAAAAAAAATATAAGATAAAGAATTTCACGTTAATGCGATATACGACGTTTAAATAAAATTTCCTTTTATTATATTTAGAAATGACAATACTTCTTCCGTAGTAGAACAATCGAGTAAATGAGCTCGTAAATAATCTCTTTATCTTATTGACATGATTATCGTAATTAAGGTTATTATCGGATCGTAATGGTCGATGTACTGAATTCAGTATGAAATAACGTTGACTTTTATCACTCGTTTAACCAAAATTTCTCTCTCGTCGGGTTATTCTCACTTATAGCACCAAATATTTTCCTACACATATATAAATATATATAAATATATATGTGTATGTGTGTATGTATTTGCTTTGAATACGTCACGTGATAAATTTTATGGGAAACGATGAAAGGAGTACCGTCGCATTTGATGT
Organism: Polistes fuscatus; assembly: GCF_010416935.1. Taxonomy (NCBI): domain Eukaryota; kingdom Metazoa; phylum Arthropoda; class Insecta; order Hymenoptera; family Vespidae; genus Polistes; species Polistes fuscatus. Next base: position 3,787,329 of record NW_025113173.1, on the reverse strand, counting down.
TCCTCTCCACTTAAACGTTGATCGTTTGAACTTCCGTGGTCAAGCTTTTACGTGAAACGGAACTTGCAGATTGGTAAACGGTAAATCGAAACCAGAGACCGCAGAGAAATATTTTTACCCACGTAGCCGGTAGCATACGATTGAAATAAGTCGGATCTTTGATGATACAGAAATTGATATTGAATCGTCTACCCGCATTCGCAGTAATTAATGATCCAATCTATAATAATACTACATTGACTGTAATCTTTCGATGGATATTACGTATAAAATATATACACAAATTGTTTACAAAATCTAATAAATTAAAATTGGACAAATTTTTGTCAACGAGTGAAAAGAAAAATGAGGTCGAAAACAGTAGAGTTGAAAATAATTCGATTTTTATTTGAATAAACAAATAATTCAAAGTCTAGACGTTGTTTTTCAATTTAAAAGAGAGCGAGAGAGAGATAGGTATATATATATGAGCCGTTTATTTTGAAAGTGGCCTAACTCCATTTTTCATTTTTTTCCGGTTACCCACGGTAATATGTACAGCTTCAAATTATCTATCAATAAAGCATTTAAGATTTTTTATATTCAGAGTAAATACGCTAATTCTGGACACATAAGTTTTCAGATAGTTGAATCACTGAACCGTTTATTTTGAAAGTGGCCTAACTCCATTAGGAGTAGAGATTTTGGTGTGGTAGAAATGGCATTAAAAAAAAATAATTTACTGTTTGTCCCCCGAGAGTATTACAATATTATCAAAAAGTTTCGGAAAGGTAATAACCTTATTGTACATGAAATGAGACAAGAAGATTTTGTATCAACAAATTATTAGAAGACGCAATTTTTAAAAGGGTCAAGAATTCTAACGGAGAACCAATAAACTGGTTAAAAATATGTTGGATGCGTTTTTCAAAAATGAATAAGATTTTCTATAAGACATCAATGAATGAGAACGAAAATTTGAAAGTCCTGAATTTAATACCACGTCGGGGTAGACCAAGAAAGTTCGAAAATATTGTATTGACACCACTGTATAAAAATATAAGACAAATTACAACCGCAAAATTCAAGGACATAATTGACTTATTACGATATATACCACCGGAACATCATGATTTCTTTAAATCCCTTTCACATACACAAAATGTAGATGAGTAGAAAATTGTTTTGTAATTTATGTTTGTAAAAAATATTTTCAATCGCATAATTTATGTTTTAAAGTGTTATAAAGATATGTAAAATAAAATAAGTATTGTTTTTTCGCAATTTGAAGCATCTTAAATTATGTTGAATGGACTTCGGTTCCTTCAAATTTTATAACAAATCTGGTTGTTAATTTTGAAAGTGGCCTAACTCCATTCTTGGTAAGAAACGCATATTATTCACTTAATAATTGCCATTATTTTAATAGGAACTGTAAATTGAACACCTTTAGATACACTTAAGCAACATAACTCATTGTTATTCTTTACGTATATTTTTAATTGCATTGAAACGCAAACCTTTAAATATCTCAATTTAAGGTTATATGGAGTTAGGCCACTTTCAAAATAAACGGCTCATATATTTCTATTGTCGTAACATCCCTTCCATTCTTAATCTTGTAAAAGACATTGAAAAAGAAATAAAAAAAAAAAAAATTACGAAGACAACAGGGCGCAACCAAATTAATACATTCCTTACCTTTGTACGCAATAATTGTCTCGAATATTCTGTAAGAGTCTGAAACCCTTATTAAGTAAATATCTAAAGAGAAAATGAGATGGGAGAGAGATAGAAATAGAGAGGAAACGAGTTAATGAAGTAAATTTCGTTTCATTTCATTTGTGACATAACACGGACGCGAATAAATATCTGGTAACTCGAATGGTAGTTGTAAAATGTCTTCTTTTGTAAAAGGACATTCGGTTTGATAGTTTATAACTGTTTTACAAACGAAGAATATAGTATTCTTGTTTAAGATAATGAAAATAGAAGATGTCTCTCTCAAATAGTAAACCTTTTTCCGCGAAAAGATGTACCTAACCATCGGTTAAAACGAAGGGGAAAGAGAAAAAGACACGAGAAGCAGCTTAGTATGATTGTAACTCCATGCTGTTTGTCAGATAATTTGTCGTAGAAAGAGAAAGAAAGAGAAAGAGAGAGGTCTAACTTTGCAAAAGCGACAGCCAGGGAGATAAATGTGTCTTGAGATGTGGCTGACGGTTAATTAACATCGACGTTATTAACGCAAACTATCCTACCGGATCCCAGTGTTTCTCATCTCTTTCTTTCCTTCTTATTCTCATTTTATCTCTCCCTCTCTCTCTCTCAAAAAGCCTTTTTATCTCCCCTACTCTCGCATTGCACTCCTCCTCTCTTTACTTGACGTCTCCCCGATATTCTTTTATCTCTTTCTCTCATTCTCTACTTTACTTACTCCAACCACCACCACCAGTACCACCACCAGTACCAGTACCAGTATCAGTACCAGTACCAGTACCCTTTCTACGAAGCGAACACCGAAGAATCTTCCGTTCCGTGCGATAATTTAACGCGATTCTCGGAGATCGGTGCGAGATAAGGATTTTGCTCGAGTAATATAAAGAAGCCCGGCTTAGTCTCCGCGCTTGACCCGTTTACGTTAACTCGCCCTATTCACTACCGCACGCCTGGAGTACTTTGCAAACTTTCACACGCTCGTAGGTGGGCCATAAGTATGTACTAGTAAGTAACGCTGTAAGTAAGTAACGTCGTAAGTAAGTAAGTAAGTAAGTAAGTAAGTAAGTAAAGTAAGTAAGTAAGTAAGCAAACAAGCAAGCAAGCAAGCAAGCAAGCAAGCAAGGATGCGAATAAGTAAAAGTAAAAGTAAAAGTAAGTAAGTAAGAGGAAACAAGTCGAGTGGTTTAAACCAAAAGAAATCCAGTGATATAACTGTAAAACTGTGCATTAATGTTTAACTTTTTCAAACGATATATTTTATTTTCTTATCCTATTTTTCTAACCATAACCCATACTCTCTCTCTCTCTCTCTACGTTGTCCGATTTAATTTGCGGTTATCGTTTGTATTTCATTCGCAAAAAGAAAAACTCACGATTCTGTTCCAGAATTACCAAAATTCGGGAAAACGTCTGAACAATCATACAAGGAAACAAGTCGAGTGGTTTAAATCAAAAGTAATTCAGTGATATAACTGTAAAATTGTGCATTAATGTTTAACTTTTCGAATGATATATTTTATTTTGTTATCCTATTTTTCTAACCATAACCCATACTCTCTCTCTCTCTCTCTCTAAGTTGTCCGATTTTATTTGCGGTTATCGTTTATATTTCATTCGCAAAGAAAACCTCTGAACAATCTGAACAATCTTACAAGGAAACAAGTCGAGTGGTTTAAATCAAAAGTATTCAGTGATATAACTGTAAAACTGTGCATTAATGTTTAACTTTTCAAACGATATATTTTATTTTCTTATCCTATTTTTCTAACCATAACCCATACTCTCTCTCTCTCTCTACGTTGTCCGATTTAATTTGCGGTTATCGTTTGTATTTCATTCGCAAAAAGAAAAACTCACGATTCTGTTCCAGAATTATCAAAATTCGGGAAACCGCTGAACAATCTTACAAGGAAACAAGTGACCAAAACAAATCCAGTAATATAACTGTAAAACTGTGCATTAATGTTTAACTTTTTCGAATGATATATTTTATATTGTTATCCTATTTTTCTAACCACAACCCATATTCTCTCTCTCTCTCTCTCTCTCTCTCTCTCTCTCTACGTTGTCCGATTTTATTTGCGGTTATCGTTTATATTACAATTCACAAAGAGAAACTCACGATTCTGTTCCAGAATTACCAAAATTCGGGAAACCGCTGAACAATCTCACCATCTCAGTCGGTCGTGAGGCCATCTTCACCTGCATCGTGGAGAATCTCGGTCCGTACAAGGTGAGCCGCATGAATTTCGCGGTAAACTCGCGCGCGTTTACCGATTAATTAATGTCAACCGCACGTAATTATAATCGAGCATCTCGTTAACCGAGACCCGCGTATTACCGTTCGGTATAACTTTTGGAATAGAGGGGAAGAGAAAGAGAGAGAGAGAGAGAAAGAGAGAGAGAGAGAGAGAGAGAGAGGGAAGCAAATAGTTATAAAAAGGAATTAAAAGAATAAAAAAAGAAGAAACAGAAAAAATTTTATTACACGCGTTCAAAGTCCTACGTAAAATGCAATTAACGTCGTTAACAATCTCTCTCTTTCTCTCTCTCTTTCTTCTCTCTTCGATATTATTTTCTTTCCTTTTTTTCTACTATTTTCTCTCTTATTTTTCTCTCTCGTTTACTCACTCACGATTAAGATCATAATCGTTATTTCGCATTTATGGTCGATTGGTCTCACTCGAGAGTTGGCATATTTCTTTCTGAGAACGATGAACGGGAATCGATCGAGGTTTCCATTAGAAATCTTCTTTAGTGCGATAATAGACCTCCTCACCCCTCCCTCTCTCTCTCTCTCTCTCTCAACAACTTTTCCTCCTCTCGCGCGAATTCTCACCTTGAATCGTGTTCCACCGCATTATCGCGCGTAATTCAAAAACAGAAAAGTTCCATGGGAGTTGTAGAAAGGATAGGAGTTCGTTCGTTCCTCGAAGAAGAAGAAGAAGAAGAAGAAGAGGTGAAGGAGAAGTAGAAGGAGAAGGAGGAGGAAGGAAAACGGGAGCTAACGAACGGTGCAAATAAATTCCGAGTTGGAGAAGCGGTTCGGCACGGATCGAACTGCGTATCTCGGCAGCTCCATTTAAGTAGAAATAAAATCCCACGGGGTGTGAGTTCAGCAGTTTGTTAAGCGGCTACCTCTTCCCCCCTCCCCCCCACTCCCCCTGTCCCTGTCCCTCCCCATACTCCCCTTCTTTCTCATTCTCTTTCCTTTTCTTTCTGTATTCGTTACTATGAGCATACTATTCGTCGTCCTACTCTTTCCATTCGTTCGTTTTACTATCCGGAGCTGGCCAACCAACCCCACCAACCAACCCCACCAACCAACCAACCGACCCCACCAATTCTCTTGAAAATAAACGTTTCCTTTTCGAGGAATCTCCTCGAGCGGACTTTTTTAAACGGCTCTTCCTCATCTTCATTCTCGAACCGCTAATAGTTAAAGCTACTATGATTTCAAAGTCGACACTATGGCAAATGCGCGAGAGAGAAAAATCGGGTTAAAATCTGGGAAAAAGAAAATTGAGAAAAGCAGGAATCGCGCGTGTATAGTTCCTAGCTAAAAAAAAAAAAGAAGAGAACGAAGAGAATGAAGATTTGAAAAAAAAAGAAAGAAAGAAAGGAAGAAAAAAGAAGAAGGAAAAGAAAACAAAAGGGTTGGAAAAAAGTTATCACGAACCGGACTCGCATAACTCTCCAGCGATTTACTTACGCACGTATGAATTCATCTCCGCGTTCGATGACACGCCGGTACGGAAATGAAAATGTCGAGTCTCAATTCACCATCGGCATTATTTTACGGCAAAGTTCTTTCTCTCGCCTTGTAACCGGATAATCGATGGTGTTCGATATGTAGGTCGGGAGAGGAGGGGGGGTGGGAAGTGGTCTGGGGGAAGGGGTGGGGGTTCAAGGGGGGATGGAAACGATCGCTTGTTTACCTTCGATCTCTTCGCTTTTTTTTTTTTTTTGTTTCTTCTGTGTGTCTCTTCCCTTTTGTTTCCAACGTGCTTTGCGATAAAACAATTCCATAGCTTTGCCTTTACATTTAATTAAAATCCACCTCGTACTGATCGATTATTCGCTTTCGAGATGCGAATACCTCTACCCTCGCGGATTCAAGTTTGTTTAGATTATATAAATAAATGTATAGATGGTGGGAAACACACACACACACAGAGATGAACGTATTGAGATATTAGATAATACGTGGATGGATATATTGGTGGAAAACGTTGAATAATAATTAGTTACGAGATAATGATGATGATGATGATGATCTAATGGGGAAAATAAAAAAATTATATAATCTCGCGATATGGTTAAACTAAAAGCGATTTTAATCATGAGTTTATTATATTGTATTATATGTTAGGTTATATATATTATTTTCATTACAATTTGCAATTTTATTTGTTACTCTGCACGAAACGTTAATTCATTTACCATAGATAGGAGGGATCACCACGCAGTTACGGTGATATCGTTTCAAACTGATTTAAAGTTAGTTAGTAGTTCTTAGAATAATGCATATTCGACGAGCTTAGTCGATATTCATGAACATGAAATAGGGTTTCTTGCTCTCAATTCCATTTTTCTAATTTCATCATATAGTTATTATTATCGTACTATGAGAAATTTAATAATCAAAGATGTAATCGACTTTTTTTTATTTCGCGTCAGGTGTTACAAATATTATAAGCATTTACTATTACTTTTATCCAGGTGAAAAAATGTTGTTCCTGTTTTTATATTAATTATATTTATATTAATTATAATATTATTATATTTACTATTATTATATTTACTAATTATTATTATATTATACTATTAATTTTATTTATTATAATTATTATAATAATATTAATTATATTTATATTAATTATATGAAATAGGGTTTCTTGCTCTCAATTCCATTTTTCTAATTTCATCATATAGTTATTATTATCGTACTCTGACAAATTTAATAATCAATGATGTAATCGACTTTTTTATTTCACGTCAGGTGTTACAAATATTATAAGCATCTACTATTACTTTTATCCAGGTGAAAAAATGTTGTTCCTGTTTTTATATTAATTATATTTATATTAATTATAATGATATTAATTATATTTATATAATAATTTATTATAATAATATTATTTATTTTATTATTATAATTATTATTATATTTACTATTATTATATTTACTAATTATTATTATATTATACTATTAATTTTATTTATTATAATAATTTATTATAATAATATTAATTATATTTATATTAATTATATGAAATAGGGTTTCTTGCTCTCAATTCCATTTTTCTAATTTCATCATATAGTTATTATTATCGTACTATGAGAAATTTAATAATCAAAGATATAATCGACTTTTTTTTATTTCACGTCAGGTGTTACAAATATTATAAGCATCTATTATTATTTTTATCCAGGGGAAAAAATGTTGTTCCTATTTTTATATTAATTATATTTATATTAATTATAAAATTATATTTATAAAATTATATTTATATTAATATTATGTTTTAATATTATTAATTTAATATTAAATAATAATAATTAATATATTAATATTAATATTATATATATTAATTATAATATTTGATATTTTTTTATTATTATTATAATTCGTTAAAGCGAGAAAAAATAATAATAATAATTTATTTCAAAAGCACGCAGATTTGCTAAAAGAGTTACGTTCAAAGAAAGAAATGGAAAAATCTCGAGATTCGTCGTTACCAAGCAGTTTATATATCGCATCGAGGGGGAAAAATTTTAAAATTTCATTAAACAGTCGAAATTACTTCCTCCGGAAAAAACTGGGAGCGCAAACGTCGGCGGTGGGTTTCTTCTCGTCTAAACCAGTACTCTCCCCACCCCCGTCCCACCCTTCTAACCCCGAATCTTCTCCGTCCGAGAAAAAAGGGACGACTCTCCTCCTCGTTTATAGGATTGCAAGTAATTTTTACGATTTTAAACCTAATTGAAGCGGGAACCCGAAAATTTATCGACGATTTTAAAGATCACGAGTTTCTCCCTTCTGTTAAGTTATTAAAAATAATTCTTCTTAACCTTTTTAAAATTGACCTTACCAATTCATTTTTCATCTTATTTTGTACCTTTTCCTCCCGTTTCGTTTTATTTCATTTGATTTTATTTTATTTGATTTTATTTTATTGGATTTTTTTTGTATAATTCGCGTTGAAGAAGAAGAAGAAGAAGAAGAAGAAGCAACGAACCAGGGCAAACACTTTTAGCCGTATCGAGAAAAGCAACACGGAAGTCTTTTGAAAAAACAGGAAGAAAATGCTCGTCAATTTGATTATCACCGTTGAATCGTGTTAGGAGCCAATAATAATGATAATACGTAATAATAATGTGAAGTTGGTTATTGTAAAAGTAACGTAAGTTAGGTACCCGTAGAAAATCGATAATGCGGTTACCATGGTTACAAATTGACGTGAAGTTTTTGAGTAAAATTAAATAAATTTTATCGACCGTACCTAAATTTCTCGCGGTTTCGAGAGTAGACAGCGACGAGCTCGCCACTTAATTTGATTTTCATTTTCGGCTAGCGATTTTCCAAGCTTCGTACTTACGAAAATAACGCGATAACGATTGCGATTTTCACTATTTAAACCGACTGAAATGTGTGTGTTGTTCTATACGTAAAAAACAAACGATTAAAAGAAAGAAAGAAAGAAATTTATCCTTTCGTAGAAAAATTTACAAATAGAAATTAAGTTATTAATTAAGTTTTCATTTATATGGAAATACGTGTGTGTATGTGTGTGTGTATATATGTGTAACACAACTTGAACGCTTATATATGGTAGTATCGTAAATTAAACGATTCGATGTTACCAGAGAAATATATTTTTCGATGAACATCGAATATCACGATGTATATTACGTTTGCATTAAACGCGTTATTTATTCATATTGGCAAAACGTCCATAAGGTCCGAAGCTATCGTTTGCAACTGCCCGATCAGATTATGAGTTTGATCTCGCACGAGCCCAAACATGTCTGCCAAATAGTCGCACCTTCGTTCCAAGCTTTACCAACATTTCACTCCTACTCCTACTCCTACTCCTATTCCTACTCTTCTTCCTCCTCCTCCTCCTCCTCTTCTGGCACCACCTCTGCTAGTACTGCTACTGCAACTGCTATTGCTGCTTTTACGTGCTTGTTAGACGGACGGCTAAATGTAATTTCATTTTCGTCAGAGAGAGAGAGAGAGAGAGAGAGATAGCGTGATTAATATTGAATTTATTTGATATCGTCGAAAGTACATTTGTTTATAATTTTTTGTCTGAGAAAAGAAAAATCATTTCTAAGAAAGGAAGCTTACTATAATAGGTGCTCGTTAAAATATTATCTTATTAATGAACAAATAATTTAATTATTACATATTTGTACTTTCAAGTTGATAAACATTTGAGAATAATAATAATTTTTTGAAAAATAAAACAAAATACTTTGTAAGAAAGGAAGCTAACTATAATATAGATGCTCGTTATAAAATATTATCTTATTAATGAACAGATGATTTAATTATTACATATATGTTGATAAACATTTGAGAATAAAGACGAGGATTGAGAATGATAGAAAGAGAAAGATAGAGATAGATAGAGAGAGAGAGAGAGAGATAATGGAAAAGGCTAGGTTTACCTGCATCCACTGGTAACACGAGCAAACAAAGCAACGTATTAATTATTCGTAATATTCGCGGTAGATTTCAACTTTGGTAGACAGCTGTTATTCTAGAAGGAAGTAACACGCGTTTGTAGTAGTTCTGTCTGTGTAGTCAAGGACCAAAGGAAAAGGGAGAGGAAATGTACTATAGGCTGCTGAGATTTCGTTTGATATGAAGGACGAGAGAAAGACCTTTCCTTTACTTTAAGTGGATATATACCATCTTCCTAAACGATTAAACGAAGGATGATGGATCGTCGAGGAAAAAGTGATACATACTTCTAATTTCATAACATCTTTCCTGTATATCCTGTATATCCTGTCGACCAAAGATTTATTTACAATTTTGTAAGGATTTACGAAGAAACAGATGTAATCATTTGTACTTTTATTACGAACATCGGTTAGAGAAAAATAAATAAAAATCAAATTTACACGTCGATGTAATATACACCTGTACAAAATTATTGAAGTTATACTTTTTTTGGCGCGTTGGGGAAAATGTAATGGGGAATGATTTTGTTCCGAACGTCTGGAAAAACGACACCATGAAGTTTGTCAAGTATTTACGAAGCGCGGCAAAGCGTTTTCAAGTATACGGCATGAAGTTGTCTTCTCTTTTTCTTCCCCCCTTTTTTCTCAAGCGGGTCACCCATCCAAATACTAATCGTACTCAGCGCTGCTTTACTTAAATGATCGAAGCGAGAACTAATGCTGTAACCGCGCCATAGCTGTTGACGCGTCAAGTAATTCGATATATCTCTCTTATATTTAGTGTGGACTGATATCTATATTTTCATATTTTCTTTTTCTTTTTTTATTCTTTCTTATATATGAGCCGTTTATTTTAAAAGTGGCCTAACTCCATTTTTCATTTTTTCTGGTTACCCACGGTAACATGTACAGCTTCAAATTATCTATCAATGAAGCATTTAAGATTTTTTATATTCCGAGTAAATACGTAATTCTGGACACATAAGTTTTCAGAGTTAGTTGAATCACTGAACCGTTTATTTTGAAAGTGGCCAAACTCCATTAGGAGTAGAGATTTTGGTGTGTTAGAAATGGCATTAAAAAAAATAATTTACTGTTTGTCCCCCGAGAGTATTACAATATTATCAAAAAGTGTCGGAAAGGTAATAACCTTATTGTACATGAAATGAGACAAGAAGATTTTGTATCAACAAAATTATTAGAAGACGCAATTTTTAAAAGGGTCAAGAATTCTAACGGAGAACCAATAAACTGGTTAAAAATATGTTGGATGCGTTTTGTCAAAAATGAATAAGATTTTCTATAAGACATCAATGAATGAGAACGAAAATTTGAAAGTCCTGAATTTAATACCACGTCGGGGTAGACCAAGAAAGTTCGAAAATATTGTATTGACACCACTGTATAAAAATATAAGACAAATTACAACCGCAAAATTCAAGGACATAATTCACTTATTACGATATATACCACCGGAACATCATGATTTCTTTAAATCCCTTTCACATACACAAAATGTAGATGAGTAGAAAATTGTTTTGTAATTTATGTTTGTAAAAAATATTTTGAATCGCATAATTTATGTTTTTAAAGTGTTACAAAGATATGTAAAATAAAATAAGTATTGTTATTTCGCAATTTGAAGCATCTTAAATTATGTTGAATAAACTTCGGTTTCTTCAAATTTTATAACGAATCTGGTTGTTAATTTTGAAAGTGGCCTAACTCCATTCTTGCTAAGAAAACGCATATTATTCACTTAATAATTGTCATTATTTTAATAGGAACTGTAAATTTAACACCTTTAGATATACTTAAGCAACATAACTCATTGTTATTCTTTACGTATATTTTTAATTGCATTGAAACGCAAACCTTTAAATATCTCAATTTAAGGTTATATGGAGTTAGGCCACTTTCAAAATAAACGGCTCATATATATATATTTATATATAATAATAATAATTATTTTTTTTTTTTGAAGTTTTTTTTGGAAGTTATTTTTGAGGTTATTGAGGTTATGTTCGTTTTGGTACAGCAAAGAAGTATAACTTCTTACGTGCGTACATAAGTACACACACCAGTTTCTTTTTGTTCTCTCTCTCTCTTTGTTTTTTTTTCTTCCACTCTTTATATAGTTTTCATCGAATTTTCCATTTGATTCGAGTTGTATTAAAATTTCGTCTACTGGAGTAAGCGCTTTTTTGCACGGATTATGCTGAAAGCGTTTCTACTTACACTGATGAAGCGACGAAAAAAATCGATCTACAATATTTTGCACGGTTGCACCGTTGCACCGTTGCAACGTTACTTCCTTTTTTTCTCTTTCCTATCCCTTCTTTATCTTATTTCCTTTATCTTTTTTCTTTTTTCTTGTTCTTATCTATTTCCTAGGAAAAGCTTGAGAATAGACGGAGAATTTCCGTTTCAATTTCATTCGGGCAACAGTACCCAAAGCTCTCTCTCGCGTGTATTACGATGTCGGTGGAAACGGAAGTAAAAGGAAGAGAGAAAGAGAGAGAGAGAGAGAGAGAGAGATGCTGGTGGATACTCGCAAACCGGCCGAGAGATGCTGCTTGTAATCTAGGAACCGAGAACCGTGAGAATCGAAAGGTGAAGATGAAGCTCGTGTGAGAAGGAACAAGAACAAGATAGAAGGAAATAGAAAAGGAAATAGTGAAGGACGTGAAGAAGAAGAAGAAGAAGAAGAAGAAGGGAGAGGTGGAGTAAAGTTTCCCTTCGTGCATACCTATCTATAGTTGCATATGTTTCTCCAAAGGTGAAACACTCGTATGCAAGTCTCCTGTAAATCTAAGAAAAACAAAATAAATAAGATGTGAGTGGACAGGAACAAATCCGTTTGCATAACAGTTGGTATAACATCAATTGGACGGAAAACATAAAAGATTTCTTTTTACTATTTCTTATTTCATTATTTGTTCGATTTATATTCATCCGTTTCTATTTTTTGTTTTCTTCTTATACATCGTATTGCACGCGTATAATAAAAACAAATTAGAAATTTTTAAGTTTAAAAAATAAAATATAAATTCGTATTGGTAATTGATAGTTAAGTGAATTTCTTTTTACTATTTCTTATTTCAGATAAAGGAAATATTATATTATATATATATATTATGAATATAAATATAATATTATATTAATATTATATAATATTCTATAATATATATAATATATATAAAATTATATAATATATATAATATTATATTGATATTAATATTATATATGAATATAAATAAATATAATATTTATATTCAGATAAAGGAAAAATTTGTGAATATAAAAAAATAAAATATAAATTCGTAGTTGGTATAATTGATAATTAAGTGAATTTCTTTTTACTACTTCTTATTTCATTATTTGTTCGATTTATATGCATCCGTTTCTATTTTTGTTTCTCTTCTTATACATCGTATTGTACGCGTATAATAAAAACAAAGTAAAAATATGTGAGAGTTTAAAAAAAATAAAATATAAATTCGTTGTGTTTGGGATAATTGAAAGTTAGACGCCGATGCGGTATTATTTTTCTATCTCTTCTATTTTTCTATCTCTATCTCTACTTTTTTTTCTTTTTTTTTTTCGTTTCTATCACGCGCGTTTGCGCACCCAATCGCGTTGCTTAATTGGACTTTATCACGTCAAACGATTCGGCTCGGCCAAATTACTTCACGGTTGTTTAGTTTCGGATCGCGTGAATGGCCCGATGAGCTCTCGCGAGTTTCTTGAGCTACCTCGTAGAGTTAGCTCGAGGAAATACCTAGTCGAAATGGGGGTGGAAGGGTGGTTGGGGGTTAGGGGTTCGAGGAGTGTGAAGGGGGGGTGTTCATCTGGCAAACGAACGGCGCCAACGTCGTCGTTGAACTTCGTAGTTCGTAAAGGGCTTCCTAGATGGAAGGAATTATATATTATAGATTAAGGAAGGGTTGGTAAAGGGAATGGGAAAGGGTAAGGGGGACAAAATACGCTATGCATGCCGTTTCTTCTTCGTCGCGTATTGGTTAAACGTCGAAATAAATTTCTTCGTTCTATTTCTATTTATTTTTCTTGTTCTTTTTCTTTCATTCATTCCCCGGTCTTCTTTTATCGTTGTCCCTTTCTAACACACTGCAATTTTATTTTATTTTTTTTTTATATATATTCATTGGACTCTCTAATTTATTTTATTTATTTTTTATCTATCTATCTGAATATAAATGACATTTAATTTATATTTATGTATACGTCGAATTGATTTATAAATAAGTGGGTATCTTTCTGTTTTAATTAATTCTTTACTTATTTATCGACTGTTATATTTTATTAATCGACTCGATTGTATGGGGCAAATGAGGAATGAGATATTTTATGTGTAATTAATTGTTTCGTAGAATCAGTTACGATTGCGATGAATATTTTTGTTTTGTTTTGTTTTTTTTTTTGTTCGACGTTAGCGATTCGCAATAATTAGTCTTATTGATTTTGAATGTAAGTCAGTCGTGGTGGTGTATTATTTATAGAAGTTAATTTGTCGGAAGAATATATTATTATAGATATTTGAAATTTATTTAACGTACGCGTCTCCGATTGTTTACGAATGGAATCGATAATTTGATAAAACGTATCGCTCTCTCGTTCGTATTGTTTTAAAACGGGGAAACATTTTTATCATTGATCAAATACGTTGACGTTAATATAAATATTTTGTTTATTGATTGTTATTATCTGTTGAATCATTAAAATACGGTATGATACTTTATTCGTATAATAATTCTCGTTCAAATATAACATTTGTATTTGTTAATTGTATTTTCTTGAAACGAATCAAATTAATTCGTTCTCATCTTAAAATTAAACTTGCAAAGTTAGCTTTTCGGATATTAACTCTTTAAATATGTCTGACCAAATAAGAGTTATCTGGTTCGTACTGTTTAAAATCGCGTGTATAACATTTAATGCAATCAAAAATATTATTTGCCGTTACAGCGTATATTTCTCGGTCGACTATTTTTCCATTTATTTTTTAATTTTCGTTTGGAACAAAAATTATTAAAAGGTAAGCTAACCAAAATGATACGTTTTACCGTGCAGTATTTCATCTAACCGCAAACTTTTTCCTACGAATAAAATATAAATGGATATCAAACACGACCATTAATAAAAATTGAGTCCGAAGGTTTGAAAAATCTGAATTTGACTAAAAATTATTCATTTACAGTAACAGATATTTTAAATAGCAAATATTTTGAAATATTAATACACGAAACAGTATCTCCCAAATAAAAAATATATCATAAAATATTAAATTTCAAAAATTATACACGATTAGAATAATTTATATATAATTATAAACAAATATCTATTGTGAATTATTCGAAAAATAATTTCGACAATTACCCTTACCTTCAAATCTCAAAATGACTTTACAATTCAATTAGCCGTATAATAACGCAAGAAAACAATCCAAAGAAGTTTCTTGTATCAAATAATTCTACCAATTACAATCACTTACAACATCATCGATTCTAAACAAAAAACAATATCAATTTCAATCTACCACGAAAAAGAAAAAACCAAATTAACATATCATTTCTTTTATAACGAATAATAATTAAAAGGTTTGAAAAATCTGAATTTGACTAAAAATTATTCATTTACAGTAACAGATATTTTAAATACCAAATATTTTGAAATATTAATACATGAAACAGTATCTCCCAAATAAAAAATATATCATAAAATATTAAATTTCAAAAATTATACACGATTAGAATAATTTATATATAATTATAAACAAATATCTATTGTGAATTATTCGAAAAATAATTTCAACAATTACCTTTACCTTCAAATCTAAAAATAACTTTACAATCAACGTGATTTACAATTCAATTAGCCGTGTAATAACGCAAAAAAGTTTCTTATATCAAATAATTCTACCAATTACAATTACTTACAACATCATCGATTCTAAACAAAAAACAATATCAATTTCAATCTACCACGAAAAAGAAAAAAATCAAATTAACATATCACTTCTTTTATAACGAATAATAATAAACAATAAAAACAACAATCACTTATCATCCCTTTGTTTCCTATCCATAATACATATACCATAGTCAACCCTTTACCTTTTCCAATTCGGCATTTAAACTTTATCCTCATTTTCTAGTCCATCTAAATCCTGTTCCTTTATCTTTGTAGATACGATTGACTTCTCGATTGTAGAGAGTTTGTTAATTCCTTCGTAAATACGGCACCACCAAAGTGCGCTGTACAAACATCACCGTAGAGTAATGTTGTTGTTTCGGCCAACTAAAATATTCATCACTCTCCGGCATGCTATTGACGCGGTTGCCAACGATGCCAAGGGAAGGTAAAGAGGGTAGAGGGGGGTGAAAAGGGGTGAGAAGAGGGAGAATAGGGGGAAGGGGGATGCAAGAGAAGTCGAGAATCGTGCTAACGTATACACGATGGCGATCTCTCTAAGATCCAACCCCTTCGTTTTACGAGACGCCATATTACTTCTAGTATTCTACTGAATGCAACTAACAGGACGATGAGGACGAGGACGAGGACGAGGACGAATCGAGAAGACCTTACACGTACAACCAACCTGACTTGAAGACTCTTCTCACGAATATTCATACACGTATACATAAACATATACATATACAGATATCATACATACGTATATGCATTGTTTTATTCTCGAGAGATGTCAATAAACAAGGAAAGAGAAATTGGGTTAACGCGAAATACGTAATAAACGTATAGTCATAATAATAATAATAATAATGATAATAATAATAATATGTTATAAATAAATACTCAAGCTGATTATGAGAGTTCGTGACAAACAATTGTTTCGCATTAAAAACGTCGATAAGTTGGGAACCGCAAGAGTTAAGAAAAAAGTCGGTTAAAACGAGGAAAGTTACGCGGATTTAGCCGGGCAAGCTTAATAGTCCTTTCCGCTTCTTTTCTCGTAAAATAAAAAGAAAAAGAAATAAAGAGGGAGAGAGTGGGAGAGAGAGAAAAGTAACAGAAATAAAAATATATAAAACGCGAAACGAAGTCAATCGGGGAGGCACGTTTAAGTAAAAACAAAAAAGAAAAAAAAGCAAGCAAGCAAGCGAGGGGGTGTAAATTTAACCGTAATTTTGTAAGCTCAGCTTTCTGAATAACGAGCATTATCCACACAGAGAGAAAGAAGTCCGAGCGTTGGCAACAACGTTTTTTACATTGAAAATACTTTGATATTCTTGAAGTTTTTCCAACGTTTCTCCTTCTCCTCCTCCTCGTCGTCGTTATTGTTGTTGTTGTTGTTGTTATTATTGTTATTACAGAAATAGAAGGAGACGAGATGAAATGGTGGGAGTAGGGAAATGACGTGGATATTTCGTAAAAGAGCTTTCAAAGAATGAAAGAAAGAATGAAAGAAATAAAGAAAACGAGAGGAGGAGGGTGGGGGTGGGGGGAAGGGGGTTAAAGCGTAAAATAAAAAAAATAAAAAAAATGACATTACATTATGTAATATCGTGGAACGTTACAAACGAGTTTTGAGCGAGACGACGATCATAGTGCAAACCGTTGCAGGATATAATCAGCCACCGTTCGTAGGAGAAGAAAACCGCCACTAGGAGCAAGTTCCAAGGCAAAACGCATTCCGCGTCGAGTATCGCCTGCGGCTTACTGCTACGAGTTTTCGCGTCATAAAACTTTGCAATTTTCCTGACGTTTCCAAACGAATGCGTTCCTCAATTTCGTTCTAAGGAGGATTAACGGTTCCGTTCGGGATTGCAGCGAGCAATAATTTACTCCTGCTATTGGAATTGGAGGTGGAAAAGGAAAGAGGTGGAAAGAGGAAGAGGAGGAGGAAGTGAAGAAGGTGAAAGAGGAGGAGGAGGAGGAGGAGGGGGATAGGAGTAGGCGAGTAGGTACATAGAAAAGGTGCTTGGAGACGAGAGAAAGACAGAAATACAGACAAAGGGAGAGAGAGAGAGAGAGATGTCAACTTGTTAAAGGATCGATACAGGAAAGAGAAAGAGAGACAGAGAGAGAGAGAGAGAAAGTTAAATGACTGCAAATTATACCTGTACTGTCTGCTTTACTTCGACTATACTTCGTTTTCTCTAGAACGATAGCCATTAAAATTAAGGAAATAAAGATCATCTAATGTTAAATCAAACGTCCTGATTTGAAATTTTATCTACGATCCTTGTGCGTATTATCTTAAGGTGATAATATCTAATGAAATTGATTTGATTTCATTGTTTTATCCATGTATGTGAAAAAGAAATTATTATTATTAAATGTAATAATGTTTAATTGATTTTTTATCTTGTCTTAGAAAATAAAACTATTAAAATTGGTATCTTAGGAAATTTAAACGGGTTAGAAATTGTTTTTGAACGTTAGTTTGATTTAGTTGTACGTTTTGTCCATTTATTGGGACTTCATCAGCAACTGAAATTTTGTTTATCCATTTAGTTTTATCCATGTATGTGAAAAAGAAATTATTATTATTAAATGTAATAATGTTTAATTGATTTTTTATCTTATCTTAGAAAATAAAATTATTACAATAGGTATCTTAGGAAATTTAAACGGGTTAGAAATTGTTTTTGAACGTTAGTTTGATTTAGTTGTTCGTTTTGTCCATTTATTGGGACTTCATCAGCAACTGAAATTTTGTTTATCCATTTAGTTTTATCCATGTATGTGAAAAAGAAATTATTATTATTAAATGTAATAATGTTTAATTGATTTTTTATCTTATCTTAGAAAATAAAATTATTAAAATAGGTATCTTAGGGAATTTGGATGGGTTAGAAATTGTTTTTGAACGTTAGTTTGATTTAGTTGTTCGTTTCGTTTCTTTTATTGGGACTTCATCAGCAACTGAAATTTTGTTTATCCATTTAGTTTTATCCATGTATGTGAAAAAGAAATTATTATTATTAAATGTAATAATGTTTAATTGATTTTTTATATTGTCTTAGAAAATGAAACTATTAAAATTGGTATCTTAGGAAATTTGGATGGGTTAGAAATTGTTTTTGAACGTTAGTTTGATTTAGTTGTTCGTTTTGTCCATTTATTGGGACTTCATCAGCAACTGAAATTTTGTTTATCCATTTAGTTTTATCCATGTATGTGAAAAAGAAATTATTATTATTAAATGTAATAATGTTTAATTGATTTTTTATCTTATCTTAGAAAATAAAATTATTACAATAGGTATCTTAGGAAATTTAAACGGGTTAGAAATTGTTTTTGAACGTTAGTTTGATTTAGTTGTTCGTTTCGTCCATTTATTGGGACTTCATCAGCAACTGAAATTTTGTTTATCCATTTAGTTTTATCCATGTATGTGAAAAAGAAATTATTATTATTAAATGTAATAATGTTTAATTGATTTTTTATCTTATCTTAGAAAATAAAATTATTACAATAGGTATCTTAGGAAATTTAAACGGGTTAGAAATTGTTTTTGAACGTTAGTTTGATTTAGTTGTTCGTTTTGTCCGTTTATTGGGACTTCATCAGCAACTGAAATTTTTATTATGATTTATTGATATATATATCAAAAAAATATATATGTAATAATATTAATAAGAGAGTACAGAAAGAATTATGGAATTATATATGTGAATTATATATATTATATATGGTTGATTATGGAAAATAATAAAATAGACGATATCATTACACTGTGACATTTTCGTAAACTCTTTTGACGACGAGACGGAATACTCGGATGACATTTTGTAAAGGATAATAGCGTGACGAGAAGAGGGGGGGAGGAGAGGGGGAAAGAGATTTAGAATAATGCAAAATGTCATTGTCACGACAGTGTAGGTAGTCCGACCTCCTCCAGCCACCTTTCGTGAATTTTCTCAGGAAAGTGGTGAAACTAATGCGCTTATGAGGGGAAAAGAAAAGAAAAGAATAGAAAAGAAAAGTAAAACGAAACTAAAAGAAAATATAGTAGGAAAGTGGGAAAGGTAATATCTGCGATTTTGTAATTTTGCGGAAGGTAAATGTCTTTCCGAAGAAGAAAAGAAAACCTACGCTTATAAAGGCGAGAAGAAACATGCGACAGCATAATAATACGAGTTAAGTATGTATATATGTTTATGTGTATATATGTATACGTAAAAAGTTGTGTCGAGCTTCGTGTACGCTTTTAAATCTGATAAAGTAGCGTTTTTACGGGTTTAGAAAAAAAAAAAATGATGACCGAGGTAAAGGACGTCTAACTCGAGTGCACTTACGATGATGACGCGGATCATGTTTCGAGGATACTAATGGCAATTACCTGGTGCTTTGTTAAAAGAATAATCCAACTGTATTTTACTCCATGCAAGCAAGCAAGCAAGAGACAAATTAGTAGAATAACTGCAAAACGTTCTTAACCAACGCCGACACGTTTTTCTACTCGTGCTTCATTAGTACACTCGAACATTTAACGGACCTCCCCACGCTCAACTAAATATTCCTCCAAGTGTGTCTCCGCTGTTCATTGAATTAAGGAAACGGGTATTTCACTCGGAGTTTAAATCTTACTAGAGATTTCGCTTCTTCAATCTTTGTTTGACGGAATTAAAGCTAGGCGAGGGAGGATTATTAAATCATTATGATTGAAATCCTACGACTGAGAAAGCTAATCGATCGAACGGAAAGCTCTCTTATCATGTATTTCTTAACGAATCCTGATTACGCTTTTTTCTTTTTTTTCTTTTTTTTTTTTTTTTACCATTCTTGATTATTCCTTCTATCGAAATATTATGAAATATATTTTTCACCATCCTGTCTTTTACAATTTTTGATTTCTCACTTTATTCGTTAAGTATTGCAATATATTTTACGAATTCAATTAAACATTCAAACATTTTTCTATATTTATTTAACAAAACTTTTGAAAGAAATTGCAAAAATGCACAATTTACAGCATTGCATTTCTCTGACATTTTATGAACCTTTGTAGACCGATTTATAACATGACAAAGTATTCTAAGCGTAGAAAATAGAGTGTACTTTAATTTCATATAAAAATCATTAAGTAAGTTGTTTGTTTTTAAAAGCACTTGTGCCCTTTGTTCGCAGGCGACAAGTAAAATAATTTTTTCTTGAAATTTTTATTTCTTTACTTTCATGGTCATTCAAAGTTCATAGCATACTATATCGTTGAATTCGTATTTATACGGACTATAATACTGCAAAGTCAAAAATACTAAGTGCCATTTAGAAAAATAAAAGTAACCCTAAAAAACATTAGAAGAAAAAATATTTATGAACATATTTTTATTGCAATGTATAATCGATCCAAAACAGATGAACTTTCGTTTAAAGTATTTTTTCGTCAGGTTATCGCAAGTGCTCGAAAAATCGCGACTTAGTGTTATATGGGATACCCCATATATCCCCCCCATACGCGAGAAATACTTGTTTCTCTTATTTATAATACTAAGCACCAACTATAGCTTTTCGACTTGGAAACAAGGATAAAAAAAAAAAGGTGTCAGCAACAGAGGAATTCCATTAAAGCATGGTTCCCGGAGCCTCCCAAGTCCCTCCTTTGAATTTACCATCGCAAATTGCTTACCTGCGGCGTTCGCACCGAGGAGTTTACGTCTCTGGCAAGATGGAATAAGCAATCGACATATTCTTACCATTAATGCAGTTCCCCTTTGCTGGATATCGCCACCTAACTTCAACGATCCCTCGATAACTCCCTCTCATTCTTCCTCTTTCCCTCCTTTATTTCCCTCTTCCTGTCTCTTTCTTTTCTTCTTCTACATTCTTTCTCTATGAGAATCTTACGACAACGACGTCTGCACTTAACGTATATTTTTATCGTCGCGATTGTCACTACGGAATATCGAACATTCCCATAAACATGATTTTTTTTTTCTCAGTAATATAAAACTATTTTCAATAATACATATGCACAGATAGAATGACACACTAGTAAACCTGGAAATAATAATAACAAACTATAGAACATTCTTGCACTATAATCCAATAACGAATGATAAATGTTTTCTTTACTTCTTTAATCCTTTGAGTATTATGGGCGCATATATGCGTCCAACGAAAGCAATTCGCGTTGTACTAGTAAACCTGGAAATAATAATAACAAACTATAGAACATTCTTGTACTATAATCCAATACCGAATGATAAATGTTTTCTTTACTTCTTTAATCCTTTGAATGCTATGAGCGCATATATGCGTCCAATGAAAGCAATTCGCGTTGTACTAGTAAACCTGGAAAAAATAATAACAAACTATAGAACATTCTTGCACTATAATCCAATAACGAATGATAAATGTTTTCTTTACTTCTTTAATCCTTTGAGTATTATGGGCGCATATATGCGTCCAATGAAAGCAATTCGCGTTGTACTAGTAAACCTGGAAAAAATAATAACAAACTATAAAACATTCTTGCACTATAATACAATACCGAATGATAAATGTTTTCTTTACTTCTTTAATCCTTTGAGTGTTATGGGCGCATATATGCGTCCAACGAAAGCAATTCGCGTTGTACTAGTAAACCTGGAAATAATAATAACAAACTATAGAACATTCTTGCACTATAATCCAATACCGAATGATAAATGTTTTCTTTACTTCTTTAATCCTTTGAGTACTATGGGCGCATATATGCGTCCAACGAAAGCAATTCGCGTTGTACTAGTAAACCTGGAAATAATAATAACAAACTATAGAACATTCTTGTACTATAATCCAATAACGAATGATAAATGTTTTCTTTACTTCTTTAATCCTTTGAGTGTTATGGGCGCATATATGCGTCCAACGAAAGCAATTCGCGTTGTACTAGTAAACCTGGAAATAATAATAACAAACTATAGAACATTCTTGCACTATAATCCAATAACAAATGATAAATGTTTTCTTTACTTCTTTAATCCTTTGAGTACTATGGGCGCATATATGCGTCCAACGAAAGAAATTCGCGTTGTACTAGTAAACCTGGAAATAATAATAACAAACTATAGAACATTCTTGTACTATAATCCAATAACGAATGATAAATGTTTTCTTTACTTCTTTAATCCTTTGAGTACTATGAGCGCATATATGCGTCCAATGAAAGCAATTCGCGTTGTACTAGTAAACCTGGAAAAATAATAACAAACTATAGAACATTCTTGCACTATAATCCAATAACGAATGATAAATGTTTTCTTTACTTCTTTAATCCTTTGAGTATTATGGGCGCATATATGCGTCCAACGAAAGCAATTCGCGTTGTACTAGTAAACCTGGAAATAATAATAAAAACTATAGAACATTGTACTATAATCCAATACCGAATGATAAATGTTTCTTACTTTTTTAATCCTTTGAGTACTATGGGCGCATATATGCGTCCAACGAAAGCAATTCGCGTTGTACTAGTAAACCTGGAAATAATAATAACATACTATAGAACATTGTACTATAATCCAATACCGAATGATAAAAACTTTCTTTACTTCTTTAATCCTTTGAGTGCTATGAGCGCATATATGCGTCCAACGAAAGCAATTCGCGTTGTACTAGCAAACCTGGAAATAATAATAACAAACTATAGAACATTCTTACACTATAATCCAATAACGAATGATAAATGTTTTCTTTACTTCTTTAATCCTTTGAGTGCTATGGGCGCATATATGCGTCCAACGAAAGCAATTCGCGTTGATTAAAAATGCATAAATGAGCTTATCAATTTTTTCGTGCTTCCTTGGCTTGCAATTTTTTTACTTTCTTTTCTTTTTTATTTAATCAAAATAGTTAAATATTAACTGAAAAATCATTTCGTTAGTCAGGCTCCGTGTTTAAAGGGTTAATATTCAGGATACTTTGATTTTCTTGTCAAACATCATTTTGGGGAGATTCCATGATAGATTTCGTAATGAAAACCAATTTGTTTCCATCACCGATCGTATTCTTCAATGAAATCTACTGAATTTAAGAATTAAAAAAAAAGAAGAGTAACAAAATATAAAGAATAAAAATAGAAAAGTAACACACGTTACTTTAAAAAGTTAAAGAAGCGTCGTGAAATTCCAATCAGTTTCGATCGCGTACTGCATTCTCGATGACGCGTAAGCACTCAAATTATCTTCACGAAAAAGAAAAAGAAAAAGAAAAATCAAAAAGGACCATTAAACGTTACGTTAAGAATAAGGAAAAGAAAAGAAAAGAAAAGAAAAGAAAAGAAAAAAGAAGAGAAAAAGGGGACGGAAAGAATGACGCGTAAGAATCTCACGCGTCAGGATAAAAAAGAAAAAAAAAGAAAAAAAAAGAAGAAAAAAAAAGGAAAAAAGAAGGTGTCGTGACGTTCGACGATTCAATCAACGCTGAACATTGTTGGTGTCAGGGACGAGGAGGAAGATGTCAGTTCGTCGATGCTGGTGGATATATTTCTCAGCTGAAGATATGAAAAATGATGTCTGACGAAGGTAGTAGTAGTAGTAGTAGTACTAGTATTAGTGGTGGTGAAGGTAGTGTTGGCAGGGAGGACGAAATGGGGAGAGAGGGTGGACTCTCCCTAAACCCCCTAACCCCCTAAACCCCCTAAACCCCCCTGGGTGAGGTGGTAGGAGCGTCGTACGAAGAAGAAGCGAGGTGTACACCCTACCAGGAGAATGCTTTTCACTGTTGGGGAGCTTGACAGATATCTCGCTGCTATCCAACACGAGATGGGGAAGGTGGGAGGGTGGGGGGAAGGTTGAGGGGGAGGACGTAGAGGTGAAGGAAGAGAAGAAGAGGGTTCGTGCGTCGCCAGAGGCCCGTGTAAAGCGCGTGTAAGCAAGCCTGTATTAGCTCGATGTCATCCACCGAGACAGTTGGATGGACGTATGAACGGAGTTGATGCGGATCTTTCTCAACCCCCATCCAACCCCCATCCAACCCCCATCCCCCCTCACTCTTCTACGAAAGAATTCTATATTTTTTTTTCTTCTTCTTCCTCTCTTTTTTTCCCTCTTTCTTTCTTTCTTTCTTTCTTGTTCGGCTTCAACCGAAACTACACCTACCATAACCACGACCACCACCACCACCAAAACTGAAAGTAAGAAAAGAGAGAAGTTTGGAAAGCTTGTATTCTTGAAGAGGGATAATCCGTGCTAGAATTCTTCTTCTTCTTCTTCTTCTTCTTCTACTACTTCCACTTCTTTTTTTCCTTTCTTTACTTTTATTACTTTTCTCGTTTGTTTTTCGAAACATTTGTCAACTTGCCTCGGAAAAGTGACAACGACCAAACAAAAAAAATACTAACGGTGGAGAGAAAGAGAGAATATGATAGATCGAAAGGAAAAGTGGAGTATCATTTTCGTTTGAATGATAGAAATTTGATTAAAGATTGATCGGATATGTATGGTCAATTTGCTGTTACATTTATTCGGCTCGAAAATCTTTGGTAAAAGGCATGGAACGAATATGATTGGTCGATATACCTGTGTATACATATATATATATCTCTTTCTCTCTCATTCTTCATGAGAAAATGGTAGAAGACTAGTTTGTTGTTCGCAGCAGGTTCGCAATTAAATCGCCGTCTGTTTACACGCTTAAATGTTTATAAACGGCTATTAGAACGTCGATTAACATACTCGATGGGTATAGGTTATACATCTGCACGGCCACGCGAAAGACAAATTACCAGGAGAGGATTATACATGGCATTCGTTACGATGATTACCTTTGTAATTAGCTCGACTGTGTGGCTGCTCGCCAGTAGCGATTACAATTAACCGAGTTCTACTCTTGGTTTTGGTAAAGTCCGTTCAATTGGGTGTTGTTCGATTCGTTCATGCGATCGTATGTTGTTTTGCCGACGGCTGGAACGTTTGCCGGTGGTTGTAAAACGTTAGACCAAAAGGGAGGGAGGGAGTAGGGAGGGGGAGGGTTGAAAGCAACAGCATGGGGGAGGGAAACGAGAAGGGTTGCTGGAAAAGGGGGGGCAATGGGAAAGGGATCATCGAGTCGTCGAGTAATACGAGTTGAAATACGGGAAAATAATGAGAGAGACAGAGAAATGGAGAGTGGGAGGGACGGGAGGAGGACTACCGTGGACAATAATTATGCGGATTGCACCAACGGGGCTAATTATCTCTCTCTCTGTACCACTTGCGTCGAACTCGTCCTCTATTTCCTACTCTGTGGCAAACTTCGACGTTGCAGACAGGTGCTTATCTCGGTCTGTCCTCTGATAACGCACTGAATTAACCTGTAACCTGGCCTTCGACCTGACGTAAGATAGACCGTTCTGAACGGCTTGAATGGAGACGAACCTACGAGACTCCCTCCCGTTCTACCCTCTCCCTCTTACCCCTCAGTTCCTACTCATTCTAGACGTCATCATTACCTTTGTTAGGGTCAACGGAATAAGCACTCGTAAACAGGAACTTCCTTTGGCGATGGCTGATTAGCTTTTACCTAATGAAAAGGCACATCTCACGATGATTAATTAACGAGAACCTTTTTTTTTCTTTATCTTTTTTTATCTCGAAATGTTTTTAAATTTCTAAACGGAGTTACCTGAAGTATCCTAAAAACAATGATATCATATTTCTCGTAATATCGAAACCTATGCTTTCCCCGAATCGATACCATCAATTTCGTTCGATGGTTAATTAGAAGCAGCAAAGCGATGAAATTGGTGTCATTGGTAAATCTGCACGCGTCTGACCAGTTCACCATTCATTTATGTACGCTGAATTCAACGAAAATATCATTACTGTTCGAATACTAACCTCTGTAATTGTTAGCTATACCACCCCCATCCCCCCTCCCCAACATCTGTTCCCAATCCCAATTCCTATTCATTTCCTACGTTTATTTAGTTAACGGAAAATATTTCTAACTATATTTTCGCTTGTTTGCTTTTTAACGGTATTGTTTTCATTTTTACCAATATGCTATATGCTTTCGTTCGAACATTTTTATCGAATTTCTTTGAAAAGGATAATAATTAGGAGAAATCAGATTATTTATTTATACTTATAGATAATTTTCATGATAGCTATAGGATTTAAATACGTTTAAAACATTCGAATAAAGATTTTTATTTATAAATGCATCGAATCGTTTATCATAAATATACTTATCTTGTATTTTTGAAGTTATACTTCTTTTGGCGCGTTTGGGAAAATGTGATGGAAGTGATTTTGTTTCGAGCGTCTGTAAAAACGACACGATGAAGTTTGTCAGTATTTACGACGCGCGGCAAAGCGATTTCAAGTATACGACATGAAGTTGTCTTCTCTTTCTTCTTCCCCCCCTTTTTTCTCAAGCGGGTCACCCATCCAAGTACTAATCGTACTCAGCGCTGCTTGACTTAAATGATCGAGCGGGAACCAATGCTATCGCAGCGCCATGGCCGTTGACGCGTGAAGTAATTCTATATATATTTCTTATATTTAGTGTGGACTGATATATATATATTATGATATTTTATTATTCTTTCTAATATATATAATATATCGATAATAAATTTAAATTAATAATAATAATAATAAATTTTTTTTTGTTAAGTTTTTTTTGAGGTTATTGAGGTTATGTTCGTTTTGGTACGGCAAAGAAGTATAACTTCTTACGTGCGTACATAAGTACCAGTTTTTTTTTTTTTTTTATTTATAATACAATCACATATATACATATATATGTTTTGATTTTATCACAAATATATTTCATATCATATAAATATATAATAGGAGTAAATTTCATTTCTAACGTCTATTCAAATAAGTCAGAGTTATTTCAAATCAATCTATAAAATAGTATGTGCAATATTAAATAACGTATGAATATTTTCGTGATTTACAGAATATTACATTCGAGAATTGATACATAGAAAATGTAATAAAACATCTCTCGTATAAGAGATATGATATATAAATATCTCCGAAATAATTTTCCATCAATCCTATCAATATATTACAATCGAATTTGTATCATCAATATATTTTACGTATAAATCTTCATCGATCTAACGGAATAGGAATTTTCAAAATTAGGTTCCACAATAGTGTTTCTTTGGCAAGACTCGAATAAAGGGGAGAACATCGATCAGTGTCTCGGTAGTTTTCGAACTATCAACAATTACTTACAATTCAGTTCCCGATCTGACCAGCGGGGGTTGGTTCCAAGTGCGTTCGCGTTTTCCCGCTGATTAGTCTCGAAGATAATTACAGTGCACGCGAACTAGATAGGGTGAAATAAAGAAAGAAAGAAAGAAAGAAAGAAAAAAAAGGGGAAAAAAAAGAGAAAGAGAGAGGGGAGTTAGCGAACGGGTGATGGGGGGAGTGGGGGAGGGAGGGGGAGAAAAAAGAAGGGTGAGAGAGTAGGCGAGACTATCGCGAAGCCACGAGACGGTATTCAAGCCAGAGGGTTGAAGTTTTGCGAGTCATTTTTCACCACACCGGTCCGAGACCGGCAAATATTCGCGAGGTTTCGAGAGGGTAGTTCGTTGAAATCAAACAGAAAACTATCCGACCCAAACTTTTTCCTATCTCCGTAACATGTATCTTACACGTTTCGAAAGAAACTACGGTTAACTTACAATCTGGTTTAGAAACAATACGAATTTCTATAAATCTTTCTTTAACGTTTGCGAACTAATTTTCCTAACTGCACGTACAAAACTAAACGTATAATTACATAACTACAAACTTATATATATATATATTTTTACTTTGGGCGAATATATTTGAACGAAATAATTTTCCCTCGTTTTATCTCCGTTTAGAAAATTATAAATAACTATATAAATATAATTATTAATATTATAATAATTATATAATATTATAATAATTATATTAATAATATATATAAATGATAGAACACGATATCGAAGAAAATTTAACGAAAATATTTTACAACTTAATACTTGTTTTTGAACAATTATTCTAAAATATATCATTTAAAAATCTACGTTTAAAATAATAGATTGAATCGACAGAACGTTATCGAAAATATTTTACAATTTAATATTTACTTTTAAAAAATTATTCTAAGGTATATCATTTAAAAAAAATTTTCTTGGGGGGAAAATAAAAATTATTAGCTAACAATTTCACGAATATTATAATATAATAATTATGTTTTAATAATCATCGATGTATAAGATTAAAAAGAGAAAAATGTTTCATTCATTAATTCTATTATTATTAAATTTATTATTATTATATAATTATATTTAAAATTATATTTTTATTATTATTATATTAAATTTGTAAAAATATTTTCGTGAGGGTAAAATAAAAATTATTAGCTAACAAATTCACGAATATTATAATAATAATTATGTTTAATAATCATCAATGTATAAGATTAAAAAAGAGAAAAATGTTTCATTTATTAATTCTAATATTATTAAATTATTTTTTTTATTATAATTATATTTAAATTAAATTTATTATTATTATTATTAAATTGTAAAAATATTTTCGTGAGGGTAAAAAAAATTATTAGCTAACAATTTCACGAATATTTAATATAATAATTATGTTTTAATATATCATCGATGTATAAGATTAAAAAAGAAAAAATGTTTCATTCATTAATTCTATATTATTAAATTATTATTTATTTACTAATTATATTTAAAATTTATTTATTTATTATTATTATTAAATTTGTAAAAATATTTTCGTGAGGGGAAAATAAAAATTATTAGCTAACAATTTCATGAATATTATAATAATATAATAATTACGTTTTAATAATCATCGATGTATAAGATTAAAAAAGAAAAAATGTTTCATTCATTAATTCTAATATTATTAAATTTATTATTTTATTTATTATAATTATATTTAAAATTATATTTATTATTATTATTATTATTAAATTTGTAAAAATATTTTCGTGAGGGGAAAATAAAAATTATTAGCTAACAATTTCATGAATATTATAATAATATAATAATTACGTTTTAATAATCATCAACGTATAAGATTAAAAAAGAAAAGTGTTTCATTCATTAATTCTAATATATTAAATTTTATTATTTTATATAATTATATTTAAAAATATTTATTATTATATTATTAAATTTTTTAAAAATATTTACGTGAGGGGAAAATAAAAATGATTAGCTAACAAATTCACGAATATATTAATATAATAATTACGTTTTAATAATCATCGATGTATAAGATTAAAAAAAGGAAAAATATTTCATATATCAAAACCATAATAGACGAAATTCGGGATCTGCAAATGAAAAGATGTCTCGACAACAATGACGTGGTTTCTCGAATCACTCGTAAATCGAAATACGTGTGTGGTAGAGTTGCGTGAAGGAGTACTACCATTTCCCTGTATACGGACGACTTAAATAATTACTCCGATGGCAATTCATAGCGTTCGCGTAGCATCCACAAAGGAAGGGCCTTCCCGAGTTTCTATTCCTTCTTACACCCTAATGCGTAATACATATACATACATAAAAGAAGACACACACACACACATACACACATATATCTAAATATATCTACAACTACACATACATACACACATATACATATATAAGTATGATAGTGTTGTATAAGAAGAATACTAGCACAGTATCAGCAACGAGAGCTTTTGCTTTTACATTCGCGTCTTGCCCACACAATTTACAACTCACCATCGTCTCCCTTACAACTACAACTACAAAACACTACTACACAACTACCATAGTCTTTCTCTTTTCCTACTCCCTTAACTTCCCTTCGTTTCGTCTTCTCACCTCACACTCTCGGTACTTTCTTTCGAGCTTTCTTTTCCATCGTACTGCCTTCCTATGCACCCACTGCCTCTATTTCTCTACTGGAAAACGTAAAAATGTCTCTCCTTTTCTTATTCTTTCTACATCTTTTCTTCTTTATTCCTCTCTCACTCTCTCTCTCTTTCTCTGTGTTTTTTTGAGAACACTCACTTACATACACTTGCATATACTTGCGTATACTACGTTTATAGGTGGACAAAAATGAAAAAAAAGAAAGGGGGGGTGTAGTGGGTGGAAGTTGCGGTGGTCGTTCGTTGAGAACGCGTTTTAAAGCGACGTCTATGAAGAAAGGAAGGAAGAGAAAGGAAGGAAGGAAGGAAGGAAAAAAGTCAAAGAGAAATAAGAGAAATAGAAAAGGAAGACGTAGAGACGACGAGTGTATTGCAGTTTTTGACGAAAAAGGAGGAGGAGCCAGCTTTCTTCTTTCGACTCGTGACGAAGAGAACGCGTTGACGTAGTTTGATAACTATAGTCTAGCGTGTCGACCACGTGGATACAATGCCTCGGGAATATACAAGGCATATACGCGTGTACGAAAGCGTACAGAAAAAAGAAAAGAAAAAGAAAAAGAGACAAAGAGAGTTGTCGTCGATGAGCACAAAACTTCTCTTCCTCATCGTTACCACGAAGTATAGGAGGAGAGGGGAGGGAGGGGGATGGAAAGAGCGTGTGTGAAAAAGAAAAGCTCTGACGACGGCCATTTGTAAATCACACCGCAAAAGTACGTGAATTCTGTGGAGATTTTACTTTACCCTAACCCCCACCCCCCACCCTTCCTCTACGCCCCCTTTTTTTTAAAACGCTAAGAAAGAAATAAAAAGAGAGAGAGTGTGAGAAGCGCATGCGCAAAAGAAAGAAAGAAAGAAAGAATGAAAAATAAGGAAGTAGGAAGAAAGCTTGATACAAGCTGGTGTCTAATACGTGAAGCTCTTAAGAAAATATGTTTTTACTCGTTCGACGCCTTTCGAGTTCTTGGTCTAAAATCGTGACAATAAACACAAGGGACTACTACGATGATGTTTGAGTTACGACGAGGATGACGTTCGCATTCCCGTTGTTGTTTTTCAAACACATTACTGGCATAACTCGGATGGACGTTTGAAAACGATGAACAGTGAATAACGGTCTAAAGCGAGGGATTCGCTTTTCAGATATGCCGAGCCAGCCAGGTGTCTTCATTCTTTATTTCTTTATCTCTATCATCTTCGTATATACCACCCCTTCACTCCCCCTCACCCCCACCACCACTACCCCCATTCCCCTATGCAACACTATCACGAAACCCTTTCTCTCTTCCTCTTGTTTTTCTTCTTCTTTCTTCTTCTTTCTTCTTTCTTCTTCTTCCTTCTTCTTCTGAACTGCCATATCCTTTAGTAAATTTTCGAGAAAGAGTTTCGCGAGAAATTCTGAAACGCGTGAACCTGCTCGCGCGCATGTAGGTCGAGACAACTGTTATCCATCGGATCGTAAAACATATTCGAGTTGGTTCCTCGCTTCATTGTTCCTTTCCGTTATCGTATTTTTTATTTCTTTTCTTTTTTGTTTATTGTTATACATATTATAATTATTATCAATAACATTCGTATAGGATCTGAAAATCATATTAAAACGATTCATTTATCATGAAATGTTATTATTGTTCTCTACGTTTATATGGATTTCACATTTGAAAACTTTATATAATATAAATGGTGGTGGTGAATATCTCAATTGAGAGTTGTGCAACCAATTCGGTGAATTAATTTTCTACGTTGAAATAAGTGGCAAAGAAAAAAAAAAATAACGTATTTTTAATAATGTTTTTTTCTTTTTCTCATTTTAATATTATTTTATTAATACAGATTTGTTGTTAAGATTAGAATTAGAATAATATAACTGGTGGTGGTGGATAGCTCAATTGCGAGTTGTGCAACCAATTCGGTGAATAATTTTCTACGTTGAAATAAGTGGCAAAGAAAAAAAAAGAAATAACGTATTTTTAATAATGTTTTTTCTTTTCCTCATTTTAATATTATTTTATTACTACAGATTTGTTGTTAAGATTAGAATTAGAATTGCAATATCATTTTGACATCTTTTATTTCACTAGTCGTAACTTCGAAATCATTGTTCGTAAATTTTGATAAGCGATGATGCATCTTTGTCGCAATACGACCGATAAAAAAAGTGGATAAAACGTATAGAAATGTAAATCGATCGGTTGTAAAGCAAATATAAACATTACAGAGAGTATCGAATGCGAAAG
The DNA here is from genome assembly GCF_010416935.1 of Polistes fuscatus. Classification (NCBI taxonomy): domain Eukaryota; kingdom Metazoa; phylum Arthropoda; class Insecta; order Hymenoptera; family Vespidae; genus Polistes; species Polistes fuscatus. The sequence goes on along the minus strand of NW_025113173.1, from coordinate 3,754,882 downwards.
CAGAGAAGTTTGTGAAAAGAAAAAAAAGAAACTATTTTCTTTTCGTTGTTAAAATAATTGAAGATAAGCATAAAAGTTGTTTCTTTTTATTATTTTTCTTCTTCTTCTTCTTCCTCTTCTTTTTCTCTCAATCGATGAGAAAAAACTTGATGTTTTATCCCATCGTTTTCCGTTGCTGCACTCGTCGTCGTTATTTTATATATTATTTCTATAAATATAAATATATTTAATGGAAAAAGAAAAAGAAAAAAAAAAAAAAAGAAAATGAGAACTTTGAAAAAGGTCCGATTTGGAACACCCGATAATAAATTAAATACATTACGGAATTATTAGAATTAATTCAAATGGATTGAATTATATATATGGGGGAGAAACAATTATATTATATTTTAAATCATCGATTATAACGTTATGAAATATTCGCGGTGGTTTCACACGCTTATTTTATTGCATTCTGTAATTAATAATTAGATCGGAAATTCATCAATGTTATCTCGTGTCATTTTCCGTCCTGCTAGAAATTATTTCAAAGAATTCTTCATTATTTCAAAACGTTCGAGCTATTATTCTCCTCTGAAATGTCAACGACGTGTGATTATCGAATTTTATAAATCCGATGATTGGAAGAATTCGCGTAACACTTGTCTACATATAATATTCACATCTATATATATATACTTTAGAATTATTTATATCAATTGAAAAAAATAATTCGATATAATTATATTTTATTCAAGAGAAATAAAGAATGATTCGACAGAATATTCGATTATTGAATAGATTACTTGGTCACTTAGATCGATATTTACGTGTGAAAACTCACACGAACACGTTGAAATACTTTTTATTCGCGAATATCTATCACGATATATTCCATTTAATTTAATTCAATCATACGAGGCATACTAAAAAAAAAGAAAAGGAAAACAATTAATAAAAAGATCGAAAGCAATCGGAAATTTATTTCTCGTAGAAAATATCACCCGCTTAATCATATTTCTCATAAAATAAATTTAACCTTATCAAAGTAAATACGTTTTTACAATGAAATAATATTAATTAATAACTCCCGCGAGAGAAGAGTAAAGAAAAGGGCGGGTGTGAGGGGTGAGGGGGGGAGTGGGGGGGGGTAGGAAATTGAATAGAACGTCACGAAGTGAAACGAAAGCTTGGTTTCTCTTCTTTCTTTCATTGCTCGAAACTTCAAATAAGAAACTTCGATTATTGATAGAATAATATCATAGAAAAGATGAAGAAAAAATAAAACATGCAATAGTATTTATAGATCATAGTTATTCTTAGAATCGATTGACATTTTAGACAGCATTACGGTTTTACATAAAACCTTGTAATAAATTAGACTCAAGTTCCCTTGTAATAGACGTTAAGCTGTCGGCTAGATGTTTAACTCGATAAAAAATGCATTAATTTTACTAACACCTACTACTACTACTACTACTATTTCTTATCTTAACGTTTCATAGGTGGCGTGGCTTAGAGTGGACACGCAGACAATACTGACGATAGCGACTCACGTTATCACTAAGAACCATCGAATCGGAGTTACCCACAGTGGACATCGTACGTGGTCCCTTCACATCAGAGAAGCTAAAGAAACTGACCGGGGTTGGTACATGTGCCAGGTTAATACCGATCCGATGTCCAGCATCACAGGATTCCTCGAAATAGTTGGTAAAATCCGAACGTTTAATTCTAACTAATTTACAAATCAAACTAAACAAAACAAAAAACACTGAGCTAGATGAAGTATCAAACAATTTCAATATTGAACAATGGGTATCGTTATAAAAAGTTTGGTTTCTAACAACAAAACTACACGTACGTATTAATTTTAACGAAGGATTGAGGAAGAGAAAGAGATAAGATGAAATTAAAGGAATCAAAATGATATTTGAGGTTTTTTGTTGATGCTTTTATTCGTAGCAGGGATCTGTTCAACGGTTGTCCTGTGTTACACGTGTCAGAGAACATCCTTCTTCCACATAGCCATACATCAACCGATCCTTCCTTCGAAACTTTCTTAGCAGTTGCTGCGGCGACCCTTCTTCATCGTTGCCGAGCCGAGGAACTTGTCAAACTTCACTGAATACGATCCCCCATACCTTAACGGTGCATCCTTCTACGTAACTTTGAAAATCCGTGATCTTCGTTCGTTGAGACACGGATGCAATATTTAACGGGGAATATTTGCATCTACCCCTTCCCCACCCCATCCTCCTCCTCCTCCCCCTACCGTTCTAGTCAGAGAAGAAATTTTCGTTCCGATTACTTTCCATTTCTTTTAACTTTCTTATTTTATTTCCTTTTCCTTTTTCCTTTCCACTCGAGAAAGCTTTCGACGAAAACGAAGGACAAACTTCCTCTATGAGTACCGTCGAAACTTTCCAGAACAAAGATCTTCGAGTGGCTAGCAAAGATAAAGACACGTATCCGCAAAATCGGCACCGTTGTTACTTCAGTACCTGTCTCACCGGATACGTGACGATGGAATGCAAATGTATGTAAAGTGTGTGGCTCGCGCCAAAACCTTCTTCGACGGTCGATTGTACTCTTAGTGGGCCATTAAACACCTTCTCGACGACTCCATTCCTCTTCTCCTCCTCCTCCTCCTTCTCCTTCTCCTCCCCCCCCATTCCTATCTCTATCACTCTTTTACTAACAGACTTAATAACCAACCCCTTTCCAGTTTCAAGAGGAGATCCTCGTTCGAGTGTTCGATGACCGTTTTAAACGAGAACACCCTCCCCCCACCCCAGCCCCCCATCGTTTACCATTTATTTCTTTTTTTCTTCTCATCTTCTTCTTACCTTACATTTTATTATCATCCCTTTTTACAATGTGTTATTTAAGATAATTCTTATTTCATATCGAATTATTTGTATTCGTAGTTTTATGTAATATTTCGTTGTATTATTGAAGTTATAATTCTTTTGGCGCGTTGGGGAAATGTAATGGGGAGTAATTTTGTTCCGAGCGTCTGGAAAAACGACACCATGAAGTTTGTCGGTATTGACGATTTCAAGTATACGGCATGAAGTTGTCTTCTCTTCTTCTTCCCCCCTTTTTTTCTCAAGCGGGTCACCCATCCAAATACTAATCGTACTCAGCGCTGCTTGACTTAAATGATCGAAGCGGGAACCAATGCTATCACAGCGCCATCATGGCTGTTGACGCGTGAAGTAATTCGATATCTTTCTTATATTTAGTGTGGACTGATATCTATATTTTGATATTTTCTTTTCTTTTTTTTATTCTTTCTTATATATATATATATAATAATTATTATTTTTTTTTGAAGTTATTTTTTTTCTTTAAAGTTTTTTTTGAAGTTATTTTTGAGGTTAATGAGGTTATGTTCGTTTTGATACGGCAAAGAAGTATAACTTCTTACGTGCGTACATAAGTACACACACCAGTTTTTTTTTGTTTTGTTTTTATTTAGTCATCAATGAAAATTTAATAATTATTTTATATTATAAATTGATTATAAATTGAGATAAATTTATCATTGATATTTTATTATTATTATACTGGTTTTCTTAGGAATAATTTATATAAAACATTTGGAATTATTTTTAATTAATCGATGATTTGTACCAAGAGATTTTTTTCTATCTTCCATTTTATATTTTTATTTCTACTCGCATCAAGTAATATAGTTTCTGTAAGTTCAGAACAGAGAGAGAGAGAGAGAAGAGAGAGAGAGAGAGAGAGAGTTAGCAGAGTTCTCACGAAATCGCGACGCGTGGCGGAGTGCTCAAACTTTGAAAATCTCGTCGACTCCGTCTTTCATTTTTAATTCGTACTTTCTTAACGAACGAGACTACCTCCTACATTCTAGGTCAACGGAGAAACTAAAAAAGAAATTTTAAGATTTCGTAGAATTTCATTTTTCCTTTTCTTTTTTCTTTTTTTTTTTTTGGAGGGGAAAGAAAAATCTTTACAAATTTTTTCTACTCTACATTTGTGTTTCTCATAATTTCACTCCCATACATTTTGATTCTACAGAGAGAGAAAGAGAGAGAAAGAAAGTTGAGTATCGTTTAAACAATTTTTCGTTTATAAAGACAAATTTGTAGAATAAAAAATTACATTACAACTAATACGTTTTTTCAATTTAGTTACTTTTTAATATACACGTTTTTCAATTTAGTTACATTTTAATATACACGTTTTTCAATTTAGTTACTTTTTAATATATACGTTGGATGTATCGGTGAAGAAAGAAAGGTGGTGCCGAGCAGCGTGTATAATCGTAAAAGCTCGTGCTTATCTCGTAACAACAGCCATTAAATTTTCTCCTTTATCGTACTGTACTATTACTTACAATTAGTCGAGTACCTTGTCGTTCGCACGAAGTCACCTATTTTGAGTTCTATTTCTCTCTTTCTCTTTCTTTCTCTCTCTCTTTCTTTCTTTATTTCTTTTTCTCTCTTTCTTACAACTCGATCAAATCGATCCATCCCGCATTTAGAGTCACGTTGATAAAGCATCACTCTTACCAGTTTAACCACTCTAAGATTTATCTTCGAGCATTCGAATGATCTTCCTTCTTCTATTACAAAGAAGAGAAGAAAAGAAAAAAGAAGAAAAAAGAAAGAAAGAAAGAAGGGAAACGTCGGGAACGTTATCCAAGAAATTCTCGGTCAATCATTCCCAAGAAGCATTTAAAAGAATCGAGTGTGTCTTTCTTCTTAACCAAACGTAATTCTTCTTGCCTGATCGATTATCAAAAATACAAAAAATAAAAAAAAGAATAAAAGGTACAACAAAAAAGGGGGCCGATTTGTCTTCATCTTCTTATTTGAAAAAAACAGAGTAGAAGAAACGTTGTCGGGGGGGTTGGTCCTGTTATCTGACGATAACAAAACCAAAGGGCAGTTAGATAATTTTCGTTTATCGTAAAACCATCGACTAGCAAGCAAACAAGAAAACAATTCGGAGAAAAATATAAAAAATAAAAAATAAAAAAAGAAAAGATATGCACATAAAAGATAGGACACAAGGAGTACGAAGGGGGTAGCTAATGGAGGGGGAGAAGTTTGGAGGTGAAGTTGGAGTGTTTGGATTCGCGAGACGCCCCCACCCCCATATATACGAAATAATAAATCCATAGCAATTGTTTTTCCGTATCAATAAATATACTATCTGCGGATACGTCGGGGTGTTCTTTTATTTTTTTTCATTTCTCTTCTATTTTCTTCTCTCTCTCTCTCTCTGTCGTCCCTTTTTTCATTTTTTTTTGGTTGCAGCCGGTTTGCACACGACGTGGTTCGTTCGCAAAGGCCAGAATGGATTGCCAGTCGAGTAATATCTCGGCGATATTTGAGATATTCGCGAATATTTCGTATACGGTCTATCAATGGACAGTTTCCATCGATGCACAGTCGTCAGTCCATCGATGGATAAAACGAACCGCTTTTTCCTTTGGTAGCCGAAGAGCCCCCAACGTTTTTGAGTAAACTCTTTGAAAAAAGATACTGTTCTCTTCTCTCTCTCTCTCTCTCTCATACACACACAGAGTGAGACACACACTCTGTGTTTCTTTCTCTTTCTCTCTTTTGCGTATGACACTTTTTCTCGCTTTTGTCAACGCTTAAGGGGTAACACGGGTCCGTTACCGCGAGGAAAAGCTTCGTTCGAGTCCACTCCTCCTCCTCCTCCTCCTCTTCTTCTTCTTCTTCTTCTTTTCGTCTACTACGACGAGAAGCTATTTGCCTTCCGAACACGTCTTCCGTAACTCAGAGGGAGGACTCAGCTCACGATGTTCCGTTCTTCGAGGAAGAGGAGGAGGAGGAGGAGGAGATGGAAGAGAAGTAAGAGAGAAAGTATGAGAGTATGGTGAAGGGATGGAATGGGGGGAGGGGGACAGAACCGAGAAGCTGCTATTCAGAAAAGGGTAGCCTCCTTCGTGACGGGGGAGAAGTTGCTCACTGAGAGAACCGTTGAAAACCGTACGTAGTAGTAGCCCCTAGTCTTCTTTTTATTCTTTTTATTCTTTTTTCTTTTCTTTTCTTTTTATTCTTCTTCGTCCTCTACATTATACCATGTTTTCTTCCTCTTTTCTTTCCCTTTTCTTTCCATTTTCTTTTCCTTTTCTCCTGTTCATACTCTCGGTTACCAGACTGCATGTCTACTAGCCATATTCGGCTGCATTTCTTCCGAGTGAAAAGCAACTCGATAACGGAATTCCTTACGCCGTATTCTTTGTCCTTGTTGTTTATTGTCGTTGATGTTGTTTCAGAAGAATGAGTTTTTCGTTTCGAAGAACGGTGATTTAGTTACCGTTTACCATGTAGGAAGTTTTTTGTCTCGTCGTTCGTTTTATCAAAATGTTTTGATTTTTAAACGAATGATTATTATTGTATGTGTTTAAATTTGTTAACAAATAGATAGGAGTATTGAATTTCATTTAAATGATACTATAATTATAAAGTAATAAATAAATTAATTACTTAAGTTATACGGTGACTAGTTTGTTCTTCTATTAATTGTAAATTAATTATCTGGTTTTTTATCTTCAAAATGAGATCTTTCATTCATCCTAATTCACGTACATAAATATTCGTTTATTTTATCAAAATTTTCTGATTTTTAAACGAATGATTATTATTGTATGTATTTAAATTTGTTAACAAATAGATAGGAGTATTGAATTTCATTTAAATGATACTATAATTATTATAAAGTAATAAATAAATTAAATACTTAAGTTATACGGTGACTAGTTTGTTCATTTATTAATTGTAAATTAATTATCTGGTTTTTTATCTTCAAAATAAGATCTTTCATTCATCCTAATTCACGTACATAAATATTCGTTTATTTTATCAAAATGTTCTGATTTCTAAACAAATGATTATTACTGCATGTATTTAAATATGTTAACAAATAGATAGGAGTATTGAATTTCATTTAAATGATACTATAATTATTATAAATTAATAAATAAATTAATTACTTAAGTTATACGGTGACTAGTTTGTTCTTTTATTAATTGTAAATTAATTGACTGCTTTTTTATCTTCAAAATGAGATCTTTTATTCATCCTAATTCACGTACATAAATATTTGTTTATTTTATCAAAATTTTCTGATTTCTAAACGAATGATTATTACTGCACGTGTTTAAATTTGTTAACAAATAAATAGGAGTATTGAATTTCATTTAAATGATACTATAATTATTATAAAGTAATAAATGAATTAATTATTTAAGTAAAACGGTGACTAGTTTGTTCTTTTATTAAATGTAACTTAATTAACTGCTATTTTATTTTCAAAATTCACATAGATAAATGCTCGTTTTATTATGTCGTTTATTTTATCAAAATGTTCTGATTTTTAAACGAATGATTATTACTGCATGTGTTTAAATTTGTTAACAAATAGATAGGTGTTTGGAATTTCATTTAAATGATACTAATAATAAATTAATTATTTAAGTGATACGATACGGACTAGTTTGTTCATTTATTAATTGTAAATTAATTAACTGTTATTTTATTTCCAAAATTCACATAGATAATTGCTCGGTTTTATGTCGTTTATTTTATCAAAATTTTCTAATTTTTAAACGAATTATTACTGCACGTGTTTAAATTTGTTAACAAATAGATAGAAGTATTGAATTTCATTTAAATGATACTATAATTATCATAAAGTAATAAATAAATTAATTACTTAAGTGATACGGTGACTAATTTGTTCTTTTATTAATTGTAAATTAATTGACTGCTTTACTATCTTCAAAATGAGATCTTTCATTCATCTTAATTCACGTACATAACTATTCGTTTATTTTATCAAAATGTTCTGATTTCTAAACGAATTATTACTGCATGTGTTTAAATTTGTTAACAAATAGATAGGAGTATTGAATTTCATTTAAATGATACTATAATTATTATAAAGTAATAAATAAATTAATTACTTAAGTTATACTTTGTTCGCTTATTAATTATAAATTAACTGTTTTTTTATTTTCAAAATATCTTTCATTCATCCAATAATTTACAAAGATAAATATTAATATTTAAAAAGTCCAATCCATCCTTCGTACACGTGTGCCGTGTTTAAATATTGAAATTGTTAATGGCAATGAATAATTATGACGAATTATTGAAGTTTATCGAAGAATTTAGTTAACATCATTTTCCAAGGGATAATTGGTTAGAAAGTTGTTCAATGTATGGTAAACGGTAAAATTTTCATTTTGATCCACGTAGAAGAAAGTTTTCTAGTCTCCGGGAAGTAAACGTCTATCAAGATAATATTATCCTAGTAATGATGTTATAGATAATATAACTCGAGACTCGAGCATTCGAATTTTGTATTATTTCCAATATCAAGTCACTTTACGAACTTCTCTTTCCTCTGAAAGAGAACTCTCTTACGATCTTATTCTCGAAGCTTACCAAAACTTGTAAGAGAGATGCATCCTGCATCCATTGCAAGGTACGTGACCACGACGTGAAAGAAGATCAACTAAAATGTTATTGAAACGAAAGTTTACATATGTTAGAATCTATGTTAAAAGTACAACCTTCCTCACACACACACACACACACACATACGTAGAAACAAACTTTAAACAATAACGTGAATTAAATAAAAAAAAAATTAGAATGTGCAGTGGTCTCGGATTTCTATAAATGGAAATCATTTGGTTAATTTATTATAAAATTCCGAAACGAATTGAAATATATAAATATATATAAAAGTTTATAAACGAAAGATTATATTTTTTTAATCGGTAAACATAGGTACCCACCATTCAATTTGAAAAGTTCATTGAAAAGTGGCAATGATTTCCGATTTTAGAAATCAATCGTCCATTGCATTGCTTCACAAAGGATACAACACACTCGTGTGCCCCTTCGGGCACACAAGCTACATCGAAGCGCGAATATTTCGGGCTGTTTTGAAATGCAACGGCACGTTTCATTCGCAAATCTACTTCAAAAGAATACTCGACGATCGACAAACTAGCGGAATACGAGCACCATACTCGATTCATCTCTTTTTCTCTATCTCTTTGTCTCTTTTTCACATAGACACATCTGGGTATAACCCTACTTTCACCACCCTTTTATATTCACATATCGTTATTTGGTATCTAGCTAGCTAGCTAGCTAGCTTTGTTCGTGATTGACAAAATAATAATATACTTTTCTTCTCTTTCTCGCAAATCTTTCTTTCTCATTCTCTCTCTCTCTCTCTCTCTCTCTCTCACTATCGTGTATAGGAAATTTCACGAGCTTTATAATTAAACATTTCCGAGATAATCTAAAATACTTTAACAAACTTAATTCGATTAACTCGGCTTCTTATAATCGAATCTTCGACCCTATTTCCGTGTTCTTTCCACTGAAATTTCCAAAACAAAATTAGGATAGAAAATATAAAACGAGACGAAATAAGGTGCTGAGATGGTTATCCTAAAATTAGCGGAGATAAATCCGATAGTAAACTCGTGCCAAAGTTAATTCGATTTATTTGTAATACTTGTTATACTTAGCTGGCCAAAAAAAAAAAGGATAAAAGAATTGACGACAAACGAAAGAATAAAAAATAAAATAAAATAAAACAAACAAAAAGAAAAGAAAAGAACGTAACGTAAAAGTGGCGTAAGCGTGGGTCGCAATTTTTCGATAAAAAGAGGGAAATTTGAGATCAGACCGACGATTCGAGATTTTACGATCAGATCGTTCGTGAACGGGACAGGAGGGTAAGGGAGAGTATTCGTGGATGATACCAGGGTGAACTACCCCTTCCTCTGGAAGCTACTCTTCCCAATAGAATTGTGTACGTAAACGTTGCGAGAGAGGATGGAGAAGAGGAAGAGGAAGAGGGTGAAGAGGAGGATGAGGAGGATGAGGATGAGGGTGAGGGTGAGGAAGAGGGTGGTAATAGTGATCGGGTAGTATCGAGATAACCATCTATTCGAACGAAGGCCGTTCGTGTTCGTGTTCGTTCGTTCGTAGGAGGGCAAAAGCAAGCAAGCAAGCAAGCAAGGGGATGATGTTTCCCTTTTCGCAATGTGGTCATTGTTTCAGTACCTCCGGATATCCTGGACTATCCCACCAGTACGGACATGGAAGTGAGGGAGGGTAGCAACGTGACGCTGCGGTGCGAGGCGACAGGAACACCGAAGCCAACGGTCTCCTGGCGTAGGGAGGCAGGGGGCACGATCACCCTCCCTAACTGGCACGAGGGTAGGTATTTATTTTCGGCAAAAGGACTCTCTGACCGCCACCTTCCGTCACCTTCCACCCAATTTACCGTTCCTCTCTGACCTATCGACATTTCTCTTTCTACCTTTGGCCCTTTCCTCTTCACTTTATATTTCCGCTCGTTTGCTCCCAGCCACCTGCTATCGTCGTTTTCCTCTTTATACTCTCCCTATATATATATATTTATATATATATATTTCAATTACCTCCCCTATCGAACGTCACGATCGACGTTTCGATTTTCCTAATAAAGCTATCTGCGAGGATCGTGTTAAGTGCTGACTTCGTTACAATCCCGTTTCTTTCACTAAAGTGGATACTTCAAGAAAATTAACACAGGATCTATATATATATATATTTATTGAATAAATTCTTTTATCAAAGTCAAATCTATTTTCTTCCATTATAAAGGACAGTGATTCTATCTGACTCAACCCTTGACTCCTAAAATAATTACTCGTACGTAAAATCATTTTCTGTATAGGAAAGTACGTATCTAATATTACCACGAAGAAGATTTAGATCTCATTGGCGAGGAGAGATCTAGAAACAAGGACACACCACTGTTATCTGTTCTATCACGATACGATATCATTTTCCTCGAGCATCTCGTTATCTTCGTAATCTCGAATCGCGTGCACCGCGTGTGAATCGTGTTGATAGTAAAGGATTTCCAAATGAGAATGTATATCTCGTACATGTATCGATCAAAATGTGTTGTGAATTATGTGTTGAATTATGTGTTGAATTATGTGTCGAAAATCGATCGGGTTTGCGAGTCCGTGCTTTATCTGACGAGTATCAGTCGGTGAGATCGACTCCGAAGGGTGTACTCGAACTCTTAATTTATCAAAGCGGTCTATTATCCGATCCTTTTACCTTCTTAATTGCCGTTCTTCTATCTCGTGATACTAACTCCCTATCTTTCCTTTTTTTTTTCTATTTTTTTTCTATCTCTATTTCTCTTTCCTTTTAACTTTCAACAGTAGATGTCCTCCGATTCTTTCTTGCTTTCTCTCTTTTTTTTTTCTTTTTTTTTTCTGTTAGATGATTGTTCAGACCATAGTACCTACGCTGACTAATTGCACGTGAAAGGGCCGAGGACAATCCGTATTGTATGATCCACCAGGATAAAACTCGGGCCTCCCCCCCCTTTTTTCCGTTTTCATTCTTTTTCTCTAGTCGTTCGTTTCGTCGTTCACGCTTCCTTCCATTTCGGGAAAGCATCCCCCACCCCACCCCATTCCACCCCTCCTCAACGAATTCTTCCCTTAAACTGGGCGTCCTTTTCCTTCGGCCTTTCACGAGGTACTTCGTGTTCCTGACACTCGTAGAACGGGTTACAAGGAAAGGGGTACGAAGGGAGGATGAAGGGAGGAGGGGGGAGAGGGGGAAGAAAACGATAGCTAGGGGTGTCGGACCTCGTGCTACTCGACCGTAAAATATTTTCAACAGTACGCTACGACACCGTACCAGGAGGAACTGCAATATTGGGTGTTACACCGTCTACGAGAAAAACGTAACGTACCTCGCGAAAAAGGACGAGGTGTTTCGAGCACGAAAAGAGGAGAGGAAAAAGAAAGGGGTGGAGATATCGTGGCGGGGAGGGAAGGGAGCAAAAGCCTCGAGTGATTTATTCACCGAATGAATCTTTTATCTTGCCGCGCTAGGTTTTAAGAAATCGGTTTAAACATTTGTCCTATCTTTTCTTTTTCTTATTCTTCTTTTCTAACACATACCAGACGTCCCCACCCCACCCCCATACCCCCTGTTATCTTCTCTCACTCTTTTCTTCCCTTACTTTCGTCTACTTATTGTTTCTTTCTATCTCTTTATCCTCATTTCTCCGAGATTCTATTTTCTTTTCTATCGAATCTAACTTATGTACGTTTTTTTCGATCTTATATTTTTTTTTCCCCTCCCATTTTCATTCGTCTTTCCAACAGTCTCTTTCTATTCTTCGGATCCTGATTCCATCGAAGGATAAGTACCGTAAAATAAAATATTCTCGAGAACGCGTGTACGTCGTCGTCCTCGTCTCCCTGGCGTTTCTCGCAGCTGACCTCTTTTATTTCCCTTTCCCGTTCCGATTCCGAACCGAAAGAAGAAAATTGGATGACGGGGCTGGAGAAAGAATAAAAGTGAGAAAGGAAAATGAGAAAAAGAAGAATAAGAAGAATAAGAAGAAGAGGAGGAAGAAGAAGAAACGATTTCTTTGTACTCATTGATAATGAAAGGAAAAAATAAATTTAGTTATTTATCTCGTCGTTAACCTTTTCTTCTTTTTCTTTTTCTTTTTCTGGTCGAGATCTCATCGAATTTCGTGAAGAACTCGTCCAAATTTTCAAATCAACGAGATTAAAGGATATTTAATAATTCAATTTAAATTATTAGTGCGTCTTTTTCATGATTTTCCTTTCGTGTTTACAGAGATCATGCTAAAAATCACTAATCGTTATTCTTGACCCTAAAATAACTTATGTAACTTACGTTGCATCGAATTTCGTGAAGAACTCGTCCAAATTTTCAAATCAACGAGATTAAAGGATATTTAATAATTCAATTTAAATTATTAGTGCGTCTTTTTCATGATTTTCCTTTCGTGTTTACAGAGATCATGCTAAAAATCACTAATTATTATTCTTGACCCTAAAATAACTTATGTAACTTACGTTGCATCGAATTTCGTAAAGAACTCGTCCAAATTTTCAAATCAACGAGATTAAAGGATATTTAATAATTCAATTTAAATTATTAGTGCGTCTTTTTCATGATTTTCCTTTCGTGTTTACAGAGATCATGCTAAAAATCACTAATCGTTATTCTTGACCCTAAAATAACTTATGTAACTTACGTTGCATCGAATTTCGTAAAGAACTCGTCCAAATTTTCAAATCAACGAGATTAAAGGATAATAAATAATTCAATTTAAATTATTAGTGCGTCTTTTTCATGATTTTTCTTTCGTGTTTACAGAGATCATGCTAAAAATCACTAATCATTGTTCTTGACCCTAAAATAACTTACGTAGCTTACGTTGCATCGAATTTCGTAAAGAACTCGTCCAAATTTTCAAATCAACGAGATTAAAGGATATTTAATAATTCAATTTAAATTATTAGTGCGTCTTTTTCATGATTTTTCTTTCGTGTTTACAGAGATCATGCTAAAAATCACTAATCGTTATTCTTGACCCTAAAATAACTTATGTAACTTACGTTGCATCGAATTTCGTAAAGAACTCGTCCAAATTTTCAAATCAACGAGATTAAAGGATATTTAATAATTCAATTTAAATTATTAGTGCGTCTTTTTCATGATTTTTCTTTCGTGTTTACAGAGATCATGCTAAAAATCACTAATCATTGTTCTTGACCCTAAATAACTTATGTAACTTACGTTGCATCGAATTTCGTGAAGAATTCGTCCAAATTTTCAAATCAACGAGATTAAAGGATATTTAATAATTCAATTTAAATTATTAGTGCGTCTTTTTCATGATTTTCCTTTCGTGTTTACAGAGATCATGCTAAAAATCACTAATCGTTATTCTTGACCCTAAAATAATTTATGTAACTTACGTTGCATCGAATTTTATAAACAATCCATGGAAAGTGTTCCTTCATCCGTATAAAGCATTAATAGTAATACGTAAAAGCTACATTTTTCTCATTAAAAATTAATTTTAAAAGCAACAACTCGGATTAGTATAATTATTAATTAATGATTTTTGGCTTAACATAGATGATATACAGTAAGTTATAAGGATACTCTTATCCTCGCAGTCAATTAAAAACAATCAATATAATATTTTGTTGTAATACAATATTTCTAAACTTTTATCGACAGAAATCTATTTGAAAATAATTAAACTTTTAAATTGATATTAATTTTACAGTAGTAGAATATTTTATTGTTAGAGAAATATAATTTTAATTAGATAGATAAAAATATCAGTCCCAAGAAATATGCTCAATCGTCTGAAAAATATTAAAAAATGCAATCAAAGATTACTTACCAAAATAATCATCTCGTATTTTTATTATATCTTACGTAATTACACAATTACATTAATTAGACCAATATTTTATTATCAATCGAGTAAAACTATATTTACCTAAGAAATAAAATATTTGACTGCGATATAATTAATATCAATTTAAACATTTGAATTATCCTAAAATAGGTTTCTCCGTGCTATAAGAATTTAAAATGTTGCGTGTATTACAAATATCAATTATTTTAAATTTACAGTGAAAAAATGGTTACGAATATTTTTGCGATACACTCTATATATACCAACTAGTACTACTACAACTACTACTACTACTACTATTACATATTACAACGCGTGTGTGTGCACAGATAGCAATAATGGATATAAATCACGCGGATAATAACGGTGAGGTCTATGCGATCAAACGCGAAATAGCTCTCTGGAGTCCAGTACTATGTATGCGTGTACGTTAAACCTGTATATGTGTGCGTATATGTGTGTGTATATGTAAAATCAAGCTTTTTGTAAAATCGTTCGAGTTCGCGGCTGCGTTTAATGTCCGCGATTTGTTAGATTACGATATAGTTCATCGTTCGGTGCACTGTTCGTTCGTAACTATAAAACCTTAAAACGATGGTAATAATGATATCGATAGAAAATTCATGTAGATAACCAAACAAAAATTATATTTTTATATTTCACTTGAGATCTTTTCTTAAACATCATTGTATTTTTTTATTTCACTTGAGATCATTTCTTAAACATCATTGTATTTGTTTTTATTTCACTTCAAATCATTTTTTAAGCATCATTGTATTTTTTTATTTCACTTCAGATCTTTTCTCAAACATCATTGTATTTTTTTATTTCACTTGAGATCTTTTCTCAAACATCATTGTACTTTTTTATTTCACTTCAGATCTTTTCTTAAACATCATTGTATTTTTTTATTTCACTTGAGATCTTTTCTCAAACATCATTGTATTTTTTTATTTCACTTCAGATCTTTTCTTAAACATCATTGTATTTGTTTATTTCACTTGAGATCTTTTCTTAAACATCATTGTATTTGTTTATTTCACTTGAGATCTTTTCTTAAACATCATTGTATTTTTTTATTTCACTTGAGATCTTTTCTTAAACATCATTGTATTTGTTTATTTCACTTGAGATCTTTTCTTAAACATCATTGTATTTTTTATTTCACTTGAGATCTTTTCTTAAACATCATTGTATTTTTTTATTTCACTTGAGATCTTTTCTTAAACATCATTGTATTTGTTTATTTCACTTGAGATCTTTTCTCAAACATCATTGTATTTGTTTATTTCACTTGAGATCTTTTCTTAAACATCATTGTATTTTTTTATTTCACTTGAGATCTTTTCTTAAACATCATTGTATTTGTTTATTTCACTTGAGATCTTTTCTTAAACATCATTGTATTTTTTTATTTCACTTGAGATCTTTTCTTAAACATCATTGTATTTTTTTATTTCACTTGAGATCTTTTCTTAAACATCGTTGTATTTGTTTATTTCACTTGAAATCTTTTCTTAAACATCATTGTATTTGTTTATTTTACTTGAGATCTTTTCTCAAACATCATTGTATTTTTTATTTCACTTGAGATCTTTTCTTAAACATTATTGTATTTTTATATTTCACTTGAGATCTTTTCTTAAACATCATTGTATTTGTTTATTTCACTTCAGATCTTTTCTTAAACATCATTGTATTTGTTTATTTCACTTGAGATCTTTTCTTAAACATCATTGTATTTTTTTATTTCACTTGAGATCTTTTCTTAAACATCATTGTATTTGTTTATTTCACTTGAGATCTTTTCTTAAACATCATTGTATTTTTTTATTTCACTTTAGATCTTTTCTTAAACATCATTGTATTTGTTTATTTCACTTGAGATCTTTTCTTAAACATCATTGTATTTGTTTATTTCACTTGAGATCTTTTCTCAAACATCATTGTATTTGTTTATTTCACTTGAGATCTTTTCTTAAACATCATTGTATTTGTTTATTTCACTTCAGATCTTTTCTTAAACATCATTGTATTTGTTTATTTCACTTCAGATCTTTTCTTAAACATCATTGTATTTTTTTATTTCACTTGAGATCTTTTCTTAAACGTCATTGTACATTTTTATTTCACTTCAGATCTTTTCTTAAACATCATTGTATTTTTTTTATTTCACTTCAGATCTTTTCTTAAACATCATTGGATTTGTTTATTTCATTTGAGATCTTTTCTTAAACATCATTGTATTTTTATTTCACTTGAAATCTTTTCTTAAACATCATTGTATTTGTTTATTTCACTTGAGATCTTTTCTTAAACATCATTGTATTTTTTTATTTCACTTTAGATCTTTTCTTAAACATCATTGTATTTGTTTATTTCACTTGAGATCTTTTCTTAAACATCATTGTATTTGTTTATTTGACTTGAGATCTTTTCTCAAACATCATTGTATTTGTTTATTTCACTTCAGATCTTTTCTTAAACATCATTGTATTTGTTTATTTCACTTGAGATCTTTTCTTAAACATCATTGTATTTTTTTATTTCACTTTAGATCTTTTCTTAAACATCATTGTATTTGTTTATTTCACTTGAGATCTTTTCTTAAACATCATTGTATTTGTTTATTTGACTTGAGATCTTTTCTCAAACATCATTGTATTTGTTTATTTCACTTGAGATCTTTTCTTAAACATCATTGTATTTTTTTATTTCACTTCAGATCTTTTCTCAAACATAATTGTATTTTTACTTCTGTCATTTTTTCTTTCTCGAAATAAATTGACAGAATTTCACATTTTCTTTCCGAAAATAACATTTTATATCAGTCACGAGAATTCTATTTTTTTTTATACGAATCGAGAGTAATTTGATGAAATTTTTATGAAAATTTGGGTTAAAATAAATAATGAATATTTGTAGATGTATTTAAGAATTTATAAATACGAATAAAAGAAGTGGTGTGTTTCGTGAATTACAGTTAAGCTTTCCGGTGCACCTGAAAATCTGTGAATTTCAGAGACACGTTGAATGAACAGAACTTTATACGCAATGTGTTAAATGTGTTTGTCTATTACTGAAAAGTAACTAGTATTGTTATTTAATTTTTAATTATATTTAATTGTAATATTTAATAATCGTTATATTATTATAATACGTGCATTTATTAATTACTAATTTATTACTATACATACGAATTTATATTTTTATAATTTAAAAATAATCACCTTATTACTCTCTTTTTTATGAATTCAAATTAACTTCTTCTCTATCAATATCTTCTCTAATACTCAGAATCATTACTATCAAAGAGACTACGAATTTAAGAGTAATCAAATATTAAAAACTTACTCATACATCATTCGTTTTCTCTTCTCATTCTAATAATGAAAATGAATGTTACCCATTCGACCCAAATTCAAAGAAAAATTCCCGAATAAAATGTTGAAATCGAATAGAGAGACTGGGGAAAAACGTAGACAACATTTCAATTAAAGGTTTCAGTCGGGTCAGCTATAATAAGATTTCATTAAAAAGAAACGTCTAGTATATTTTCTTACTGACATAGAGAAAATTCTTTATTCATGAATCGAAAATTCAATCTTTTCTTATAACAGAATAAGAAATAAAAGTGGTATATGTATTGTCGGAGTGAGATAATATAACGGTGTTAGATAAATGTGTTATCTGTTTCAGTAACGAGTATCGAAGGTCCACATCTGGAAATAACGGGTGTCACTCGACTCCACATGGGACCATACTTGTGCATAGCATCGAACGGAGTACCCCCAACCGTCAGCAAGAGGATCGTTCTCATTGTTCACTGTACGTACGAAACGACTAGTCCAAGTCTTCCTCTTCATCCAACATTCCTTACTTTTCCCTCATCTCCCTTACTTCACCCTCTCTCCCACATTCTTTTTCTTTCTCTTTCTCTCAGTTTCTTTCTCTCTTGGTTTCAAAGGCAATTTAAAAGCCCGACAACGTGGCCGCGAATCTCTCTCGAGTCGCGTACCTCGTAATGACGGCACTTGGGGCAGACGCCACAGTGTGAATGGCTGATCCAGAGAAGGAGCATTGTTTCCTCGGTGAGCTTGAAGAACCATCTTCTAAATTCTTCCTGCCTCCAGGCGGGATTCCGACGTGCAATGTCACCAGCTACCTTGCTAGCTTGTTCGTTTAAGACACTCAAAGACTCGTTTCTTCTCTCTTAACATATTTTCCTCATTTTAATAGATAACTTTCCGACCATTTGAAACCAAGAGATTTTCATTATCTTTTCTTCTCTCTCTCTATCTCTCTTTCTCTCTCTTTTTAATTATAATCAACATCGTCATCATTTTTCACTTACTTTTCACGCAGTTCCACCTATGGTTTGGATCGAAAAACAATTGGTTGGTGCCTACGAAGGGAAAAGACTTGTTCTCGAATGTCAAAGCGAGGCTTATCCTAGACCAATAAGTTATTGGACTAGGCCAACTAATGAGACTATCGCTAACGGTGAGTTTGGAATAATAAGATTGTTAAAATAATATTATAAGGGAATCTCTTTCGTTATTCATATCGATTGGTCAATTAATACAAATTTACATGACCCTATTGGAAAATAGGGTCAACCTTGCAACCAGCAGGGGAACCTGCTCAGTTGCAATCTATTTTTTACCGTTTTCTTATTCACGTGTCTATTTTTTAAACATAGGGTATTTATATTTAATTACTATTCTGAATTTACTTGCCATTATTTTATAAGAAAGATCAATAATAGCTTTTAAAAGTATTAACAAAATAATTCTTTCCCTAATCTGATTTTTTCTCATTAAATAACAATAATTTAAATTATAATAAATTATAAATAATATTCATTTTTATTTCATTTAATTTCACGTTTTATCGATTTATAGTATAATGACAATTCACTTTCAATTCTGTAAAAATAAGATAAACGTCATTTTATTGTTACTAAACACCAATCATCAATCGTCAAAATAAATTTAACGAGACACCCCGTTACAGGAACACGTTGATTAATAATAAATGAGAACATTTAGTTATTTTATTTTAGCATCATTTTCGTATTCTCTCTCTCTCTCTCTCTCTCTTCTTCTTTCTCTTTATTTTTTAACAAAATAATTCTTTCCCTAATCTGATTTTTTCTCATTAAATAACAATAATTTAAATTATAATAAATTATAAATAATATTCATTTTTATTTCATTTAATTTCACGTTCTATCGATTTATAGTATAATGACAATTCACTTTCAATTCTGTAAAAATAAGATAAACGTCATTTTATTGTTACTAAACACCAATCATCAATCGTCAAAATAAATTTAACGAGACACCCCGTTACAGGAACACGTTGATTAATAATAAATGAGAACATTTAATTATTTTATTTTAGCATCATTTTCGTATTCTCTCTCTCTCTCTTTCTCTCTTCTCCTTTTTCTTTATTTTTTTGTGTCTTCCACAACGTTCGAGCGAAGATACGTTTCGTGGTAAAACGCTCACACGAGTGTCGCTAATGTGGCTCGCTCTAATTACACACTGCACCAACATAAAGACTTAGCCGTAATTGCATCCAAGCGCCTTTGCGATAACAGCCAGAGGTTAAGGGCAAGTGAAGCAGCGTTATACCTTAAGACGCTAAGATTACACTCCATTTCTCTTATTGACAATAATTGAATTATTTCATAAGAACCAGAATGAGAGAAAGAGAGAGAGAGGGAAGGTACCTCTTTGCCATCTTTTCTAAATTATAGAAACTTCAAGAATCCATTATCCTGACACACTTTTACATTTTCTTATATAATTACGATTTTCAATGATTTCACTTTGAATATTTTTTTTTCTTCGAAATTTTCGAAAATACATTAAGACTTTATTTATTTATATTATTTTATTTATTTTTCTGTGTACGTGTGTATGTGTTGTTTTTAATTAATCATAGTTTCAATGATTTGATGATTTCACTTTGAATATTATTTTTTGTTCGAAATTTTCGAAAATACATTAAGACCGTCTATTACTTTATTCATTTTTTTGTGTACGTGTCTGTGTGTTGTTTTTTAATTAATCATAGTTTTAATTAATCATAGTTTCTACATTTTCTTATATAATTACGATTTTCAATGATTTCACTTTGAATATTTTTTATTTCAAAATTTTCGAAAATCCATTAAGACCGTCCATTACTTTATTCTTTTTTTCTGTGTTCGTGTGTGTTTATGTGTTTTTTTTTTAATTAATCAAAGTTTTAATATCAGTCGTTTATTTTCCTTTTTTCTAAAATACGTTTTATTTTGCTTTTTCCCATAATTTAAAAAATCGTTTTTCATTCGCGTCAAAATGACGCTCGGACGTGGAAGAAAAATTGAGCGAAACTTTTTTTTCTTCTCTCTCTCTTTTTTTTCTTTTCTTTTTTTCTACCTTTTATAAACGAGAGGGACGAGAGAAGAAAAATGTAAACTTTATAGTAACGGTAGAGCTAGTGAAGCACTACGTATTTCGATTATTCGTAGTTACCGCCAAGTGCCTGTCCTCCTAGCTATTTCGCGGATCACTGCTATATAACAAATTAGCTTTTTAACGAGCGACAAACGTAATTACATCGGCACGAAGTTATACGATTTAAATGCGCACGGACGAAGAAGTGCCATCGGGCGTCCGTTCGGTCGTAAACTTGTGCTCTCCTTCTCTCTCTCACACTCTCTCTCTCTCTTTCTCTTGTTAATTACGAATTATAATCATGTTGCCGTTTAAACTGGAACATCGTATTTAGATATCTCGTTAAAAAGTCGAAAAGTATCGTTTTACTCGAATGAATGATTTTTTATCAAAGGAAAGTAAGAAAGAGAGAGTGAGAGAGAGAGAGAGAGGTGGGGGGAATAAAAATCTTGTTAATTAATGAAGATCAATTTTGAATATTTCCACAGACAATCATTACGAAGTTGAAACGATATCAAAAGGTTATAAAGGATACAAGACAACGATGAGGTTGACTATAAAATCGGTACGTGCACAGGATTTTGGATCGTTTCGATGCATATCGACGAATTCGTTGGGCGAGACAGATAGCAAGATCAAAGTTTACAGTGAGTATGTTCGATCAAATATAATATGGGGTTTTGAAAATGTTATGGTATTGTTGATTAATACTAAACGTATCGTGATCGGTCAAATGTAATTTCTAAAGTATTCTGCGGAAACATATAAAGTGTACAATATTCATTTCTAAGTAAAAGATTGTGTATTAATATATTCGTTATCAAATTAACTGAAATTTTATTCCATATAAAAAAAATATATGTTTGTTTTTAAGATAGAAAAATCAGGGTACGTTTAGTGTTATTAATTAATTAATGAATTACTTCATTAATGCATTTATTCTTATTACCTTCGATAATCGAAGTAAACAATCTCCGTTTGTTTATTGTTACTAAATAGGTATATTTAGCTGATGGAAATGTGTGTAGATAGTATGATTAAAATTCTAATGAAAAAAAACAAAAATTATGAGAGAAGTGATTGTAGTAGTAATAGCAATAGTAGTAGTAGTAGTAGTAGTCCTATGAGACTTATTTCTAGTACAACGGCTGATGTTAAACCGCAAGGCTGATCCTTAGCCGGATAACTTATCGGTTTATCGTCGATCGATATAACCTCCTCGGCGTAATTACCTCAATCTCGGCTGTACTTTGTGTGAGTTCTGGGTCCTGTGCCCGAGTTCACTTAGGCGTCTCATGTACGAAGGAGCACGTTGACTGGTTAAACAACCCTTACTTTCCTTCCTTCCTTCTTTCTCTTTCTTTCTTCTTCTTTTTATTTTTCTTTTTGTTTTCTTATATCCACGATAAAAACAGAATTGCTTGCTTGCTTGCTTGCTTGCTTGCTTGTAAAATTTCAACATTAAGCTTATTTCATTAGCTCGTTTCATTCGTCAAGGTATTTATTTTCGATCAAGGTAATGAATTTAATGAATAATACGTATATAATCGTACTGATTTCTTTAAACAAAATTTCTATACGGGAGGAAAAGTAAATCGATAGATTGGTTCCACGTTTGTATTTAACATATTTATAAAATCGTACGTACAATATACGCGTTGGCTTTAATGTTAAATCGATCGGAATGATAATAGAGAAAGAGAAAAATAGGAATAAAAAAGAAAAAGAACAAGAAAAAGGAAAAAAAATCAAAGAACGAAGAAGTGCGAGATATTTAATTAACGTCGACTATACAAATTATTGTGATTAAACGCCTAACGCGATAGAAATCGCTAAGGGGTTCGCTGATAGAATGGGAAATATTTAAAAGGGTTCGAAAGAAAGAGAACGATAGAAGCACTAAATACGGAATTGGCGAGAGGGGGAATTGGAATAAAATCCTTCCGAGTGGAGGCTAATAGAAATCATCGCGAATTCGTATACGTCGAGTTACGTCAAATCACGTTGGTTCGACGTTATATTTCATTCGGGTTCT
Source organism: Polistes fuscatus (assembly GCF_010416935.1). Classification (NCBI taxonomy): domain Eukaryota; kingdom Metazoa; phylum Arthropoda; class Insecta; order Hymenoptera; family Vespidae; genus Polistes; species Polistes fuscatus. Next base: position 3,732,103 of record NW_025113173.1, on the reverse strand, counting down.
CTCTCTCTTTCTCTCACTCACTCACATTCTACGTTCGAGTGGCAGCCGTAGCTTGGCTAGAAAAGCCGGGCCATTCAACGTCCTTTCGTTTGACTCTGCGCGTTCATTTGATCGATTCCTCTAATTAAAGATACTCTCACGTATAAGAGGCAATGTGTGACTGCTAGGAAGGGAGAAAACGCACGCGAATGAAAGAGAAAGAGAGAGAGGGAGAATGAACGGGTGTGCGAAAGAGAAAAGGACACTTAGGGTTGGGAAATGCGCGAGCCTGTAGGGCACTTAATTATTGCTAATTGCAAATATAAATACCGAGAGAACCTCGTCATACTCTCTCCTGTCGTATGATAGAATATCGATAATTGCTTCTACCTGCTTTACGTTAGCTCACTTTACCTAGGAATTTTGATCATCGTCTAGGAGGTTAAGCACGTTTATCTAGCTATTAATATAGATAAATAGAAAGATGATATACTTATGTAGGATTCATGAAAAAAATTGGACCGTTGAACTGACTGGACCGGGAGGATTCGAACCCGGATTTCCGCTTTCCGAGCGACTGCTTTTAACCACTGAGCTATCCACGGCTCACCGTCCAATCTCTTCACGAATGCCTATTTAAGTGTTTGGCTTGGAGACGCTCGCATCCCACACTTATTCTAAATAAGACCTAATTTGAGTTAGTTTTATCGTTTGATTATTATTATAAATCATTCCCGTGTTATTCTTAAGTCTGAACTTTCCCCCCTTTTGCCTTTCTTCATCCACGAAAGTCTACGGTTTAATATCATTATCAATAATTACCAAGGAGAACGTACCACGGATTATATGTTCCGCACAAGTCCGTTAACTTCATTGGGAATCTCTCTGGGAGTAATGCCGGGAGCTGAGAATTATCGGTCGACACGGAATAGAAAAGGATAGAAGATGGTTGCCTCCAAGTTTCTCATGTTACGCACAGTCTATGAGTACTTTAAGGGATCTAATACTTGAAATCAGGAAATATTAACTCCCACGCGTTGTTTATCCTTTCTTCTTCCTAATACGTTTATCGTTTTTATACAATTTATTTAAATAAAATCAATGAGAGAGATAACGTTATTATATTTAAACGTCTGAAAATAAACACAAGTCCTTTTATAATCTGTCGGGATGTGTTACGAGTTATTCCCTAATTGCTTCACGCTCGAACGATTAGGAATCTCGTGGTATTATTAGAGAAAGCATTAGCCGCTAATTGCAGCAAGACGGAAGAGCAGTTTCGACATCTTAACCTCTACGCCGACGCATTCATTAATGAAACCATGTTACGCTTCGAAGGAGATGAAACAATGGTATGCTAATAAATGTGAGCTCAACGTTTGATGCGTTTCTAATGGTCCTTCCTTCGTTTTCTCTCTTTTTCTTCTCCTTTATCGTCCTATATTTTAGCACGTATAGATTAATAAATATTATTCTAATCTCTAATCGTAATAATTTCAAAATTACATTTCTCGTTGATTCGATAATAAAATATAAATCTAATGTACAAATTTATATGATAAATGTTGATGTTAATAGATAAGAAGTATATATTATATATCAGGATTTAAAAAATAAAATGAAAAATAGGAAGATGGAAATTGACTTTTTGATTCGAGCATGTAATTGAAAGTTCCTTTTGAAAATAATACAGGATATTAGTCTCAATTATATTTTACATTGTAACAAATAGTAATATCGTATTTAATATAATCAAACCTAAATGCAATTAACGCGTTTAAACTTTTCGATGAATATTTCATATATTCATAAGTTATACGATTCCTATCGTCAATATATATATATATGTTTAATAATCGAATGCAAAATATGATTTCGATTGAAATTTCAATTAAAACAGATTCCACTCTTGAATTTTATTTACCAATCTGACCAAAGAAGAGAGAGAGAGAGAGAGAGAATGTGCTTGTTTTAATCCTGACGAAGGGGTTGACAAAAATCGAATAAAATCAATAAAAAGTAATAGATCTTCGCTCTGTCATAACATAAAATATCAATTAAACCGTGCGTCCGTCCCCCGATCGCTAAAATCTGTTATCAATTGAAAACCAAAAGAAGAAAGAAAAAAAAAGAACAAGAAAGAAAAGAAAAAAAAAGAAAATACGATTTTTTTCCCTCTCGTCGTAAAATTCTTTGAAAGTTTCCCTCCGGGAGAGATGATATTGTCGATAAACAAAAACAAAAAAGGAATATAAAAGTGAAAAGATAAAACAATAATAATAAAAAAAAAAAAAGAAAAAAAAAAGGAGCAAAGCTCGAGTGTTAAATGAAAAAGCACATGCGGAGATTTATTTTTCTTCTTTTTTTTTCTTTTTTCTTTTTTTTCTTTTTTTATTCGAGGAGATCGACCACAATGGAGTCGATGGTTGAACGTACCCTGCCTATCTACCTACCAACGTAGGGTGTACCCTTCTCCCTTTTTATCCGATCGAACGAATAGACGAGAATACTCCGTCCGCGGTTGAGAGAGAGAGCATCTGTTATTTCAAACGATTAATTAGAAAACGCGCGTTTTCGCGAATGCCTCGAATGTGGAGAGAAGGAATTAATATCGTTGCAGAACTCTCGACATTTCGACGAAGCGTGCAAGTGACAAGAGCCCTCCTCCCTCCCTCCCTCCCACTCTTTAGCCCCCTTCTATCACTATTTCTATCTCTCTTTATCTTTCCAACCAACCAACCAACCAACCATCCAACCAACCCTTTCTTTCTCTTTCTCTTTATTCCTTTCTCTATCTATCGGGGATTTTGTGGAAAACGTTTCGGCCCGACGACGACGTTCCAATACGTCAAAGCAGTAAAGCACATCCGGGAAAGTCCAGCAGCAGTAGCTTGGCCGATTATTTTCCCGGTTATTACTCGTCGACAGGTTTTACCCAATATCTCGATTCGCCATTTTCACCCCGTTCGTTTCGTTCGAACACGATTCGACGCAAAGTGGCTTCCCACGGTGTACGATTCGACGGACGTTAAAGGTTATCTCTATAAACGTGATCGACAACAAGCTCGGTTGCTGCCATTGCTTTTGCTGCTTCTGCTGTTGTTGCTGCTGCTGTTGGTGCTGGTGCTGGTGGTGGTGCTGCTTTTATCGAGGAGACTCTTTGAAAATGTCGATATATCTACATCGTGTCGACTAATCATTCCACGTTGATTGAGCTTCATTTACTGTCACTTTCCATCAAACTTTATTAATATTATTCCATTTAGGGATTTGTTTTCCCTTTAATATTCTTTTAACCGAGAACCCTAACGCAATACATCAGTCATTCCGTTTTTTTTTCTTTTCTTTTTATTTTTATTTATTTTTAATCGAGGTGTTTTAGTAAATCGTTGGGTATGATTCGGCAAGATATTTCTTATGATTTTAATAATCGTTAATAAGATTATTGCTACTGTTGTTATTATTGTTGTTATTATTACTAATACTTGCGTGGTCATCGTCGTGAAACGACAATTTCTTTCGATTATATTTATTTCTCTCATGCTTTTTATTTTTGTTTTTCTTTTCTTTTTTTTTTGTTTTCAATATACATATAACTCCATTCGCACGATTGAGTCTCGTATTCTCGTCACTCTACGTCTATCACGTCGAATTTTAATAATTCTATCAAAAACTCTCCTCCTCCTATCGTATTTATTCGCAATCGAACTTAATATTCGTTACGCAAATGGCCTAAATCCCTCATGGTCCAAATGCTATACATTATTGTCCGCAAATAATGCTTTCGTTAAAATAAACATTTGTTATGCGCGTAAAAGCATAGTTAAAAAGAGAGAGAGAGAGAGAAAGAAACAAACAAAGAGAGGAAGAGGGAGGAGAAAATAACGACAAGTTATCGACAACATGGATAAAAGCTTATCGATGTGAAATGACATTTAAGTTGATTTTTAAACTTTTATTTTTTCTCTCTCTCTCTTTTTTTCTCGTGCGATATTTAAATTCGTTTGCGTTGAATAAATTTAAATTTAAATATATATATATTTTTTTGTTTTGTTTCCTTCCCTCCTTTGTTTTACCTCGAACGTTATTTTGTTAATTATTTTTAAAAATTTTTGAAGTTATACTTCTTTTGGCGCGTTGGGGAAAATGTAATGGGGAGCCATTACATGTTCCTAGCGTCTGGAAAAAACGACACCATGAAGTTTGTCTGTATTTACGACGCGCGGCAAAGCGATTTCAAGTATACGGCATGAAGTTGTCTTCTCTTCTTCTTCCCCCTTTTTTCTCAAACGGGTCACCCATCCAAATATTAATCGTACTCAGCGCTGCTTTACTTAAATGATCGAAACGAGAACTAATGCTGTAACCGCGCCATGGCTGTTGACGCGTCAAGTAATTCGATATATCTCTCTTATATTTAGTGTGGACTGATATTTATATTTTGATATTTTCTTTTTCTTTTTTTTATTCTTTCTTTATATATATATATAATAATAATTATTTTTTTTTAGGTTATTTTTTTCTTTGAAGTTTTTTTTGAAGTTATTTTTGAGGTTATTGAGGTTATGTTCGTTTTGGTACGACAAAGAAGTATAACTTCTTACGTGCGTACATAAGTACACACACCAGTTTTTATTGAAATAATTTAAATTTTTATTGAATTAATTAAATTTTTTGCATGAAATTTTTAATGATTAAAGTATCTATAATTGTTATTTATTACTATTAAAGTTATATATTTTTATTATGTTTACTGGTTAAAAAATAAAATGATAACTGTAATTCTACAAAATAATCGTCTCTTACTATTTACGCAAGATTTTAAAAAATTTATTATTATATTTCTAATTTTTTTCTTTGAAGTTTTTTTTTGAAGTTATTTTTGAGGTTATTGAGGTTATGTTCGTTTTGGTACGGCAAAGAAGTATAACTTCTTACGTGCGTACATAAGTACACACATCAGTTTTTTTTTTATAGGAATTGACAGGCAACCAACAACGAGACGGCCAGGTACTCGACGGGATTCGAAGAATTCTTGGAAACTGGATCACAGTAACGAGAAAAAAGCTGCCGGCATGAGGGACGAGCCCATGTCGAAGGGAAATTTGGATAGCGGCGAAGAGCAACTGGATTTTCAATCGGCCACAGCATCCTCGTGCTTTCATCGTCAGCGCATCTACGTAAATCTCGGTATCATAGTATTCGTTGGTATCGTTCTTGGTGGATTATCGACGTAGACGACCGACCCCCTTTTCTGTCGTTGTCATCCTCCCCTCGACGTTAAAGAATTTCGACAATTTTTGAGAACGAATAGATTTTTCCTCGATTCTATGGTTCCTCCCACGACGAATCGCAAATTTGTCGATTCCTGTTGGAAACTTCGAACTTCCGAGAATTGCTTAACGGGAAGTTTTCCAAAAACATACGAAAAAGAAAGGAAGGAAGGAAGAAAATAAAAGAGAAGTGAATAGAAGAGAATAGAAGAAAGTGAAGAAGAAAAACTAGGAAATCTTTAATCAAGAGTTCCACGCTTTGTGCGTTTTTCGTTTCTCCAAGAAGATCGTGCAAGATTACCTATGACCGTTTAAAGTCTCCAGAGATATGAAAGATATCATAAATTGAAGCTCTTAGATTATGAAAAGGGGTTAAAAAAGATCTATGAGAAACGAAGGATACGAAGAGTAGAGTTTATCTAGCCGTGTAACGATCCTCTCTTCCCCCGACAAGAAAAAAGAAACTTCTTTTAAGTTATTACTTATTACGTTTTTGTCATCGAGGATCTACGACGATCGTACGAAACGTCCTTACCAATTGTAAAGCTTCGTGTCTTTGTATTACAGGATTAAATCGATATAAGTAATGTGTGCTATCGCATAATATTACTCTTACATTATATACTCTATATATATATTATATATATAGATAGTAGATTATCCTATTAAGTTACAGTACAATGACAATAATTTTTTATCTAATCCCGTTTATGAGAAAGATGAAGAAAAAATAAAGCGAAACTGTTTTGGTAAACTAGAAGATCCGATAATATTTCTCGCATCATTGATAAACTGCCTCGATAATAATCATTCTTTATTATAATATAATACAATGATGCGTTAATATATTATCCCCCCAATGGACATGAAAAATATTTCAGTCGAGAACGTGATGATCGTCAATCCATTAGCACACAGTCCATTAATTTTAAGAACTTATCAACTTAGCTTGCGTATTTTGTGATAATGATTACCACTGTGTACGATGTAAATACACGTAGAGATATGTGATAATCCAATAGGTTGAATAGATTATAAACGCGTTGATCGTTGCTTTCGAAGCATAGAGCAATTGATATTGTACAATAACAATGTGTGAACGATATTGTAGATTAAGCCTCAGGGACATGTAAATACGTTAAGCTGTAAGAACGACGTTGCGTTAGTTTTTGCATTTGTGAACGTGAGAAATCTATCTATCCTTCTGTAAATACGATGTACTTAATCGTGTAATTCGGCAATAAATGTTAGACTACTAACTGTTACTTGTTGTTACGTTTCAAGTATTTTATTTCGTACTTCCTGATTCGTTAAAAAAAAAAAAAAAATTTTATTTAAACAGTAAAGGTTACCACTAGTTGGTAAGTTAGATACCTGCCTTATCGACGATGGTAAAGGTAGTTTTTCAAGTAACGAATGGTCGTTAATGTCACTTTCTACTAACTCTTTACTCGAATGGTAAGATCAATGATAATATACCGACTGCTAATAATTTTAATAAGTAGGTATTCATTATTAATATTACCTTTGATAATACTATCTTTTGATCTTATCGATGTAAAAAAATTGTTACAAGTTTTATCTTTTGTCGTTCAAAGTTAGTTGATTATTCTGTCAACACAAAATGTTTTATATTCTATAACAAGAAAATATTGAACGCTTTAACAAAGATGATAATAATGATATATCGAAATGAAAGCTTCTCTCGATACATACTATAAATCATAATATAAATTTTATTGAATAAAATAATATATTCCAATAAATCAATACTTTCTGTGTTATTATTAACATTGAAACAATAATCTTAAATAGAAAAAAAATTGATGTATGCGGTTATAAGAAAAAAAAAAAATATACGAGACATACCCCATTATTTTTCATAGGAGAAATATTGATCATAGCACAAACCAAGACCATAGATCGTAAGGAAAAGCATCGAATCGACGATAACGAAGAGCAAAGGCGCAATGATGATATTCGGGAAAGAATTATTATGGAAGTTGGCAGCGCACTTTCGAGTAACGAGGGGAAAAAAGGGCTTTTCTCCATAAGCCGGCTCGTACATCATCGGCACGAATCCCTTCGGACGGTTATGGAACGAAAGAGCTGGCGATAACAAAGGCATCTCCGTGAAGCTGCGCGAGACGGCTTGTAAACAAACTGCGTACCTTACGTTCCCGATATATAATAATCGGAAGATGAACGTGCGGTTATAGTAGAAAGCACGATAGCATTGAACATTGACGTCTTCTTAAAAAGGGAACGCCGTGGTTTCTACAGTGATAAATTACTAATTGAATAGACTCTTGTATATGTGTATTAATCTAACATTTAATCTCTTACAAAAGAATCGAACGATTAATCACGAACTTATCATTAATTCCACTCAATCTTTCTTCAACGATATCGTAGAAAAATCGATTAGGAACCAGTCATCCGTTCCTTGACTATACTTTTCTCTCTATAGTCTTTGAAATGACGTCGGATGGATATAGGTATACCCGTAACATAGTTTCAACTTAAACCGCCCCCCCCCACTACCACACGGTGGTTTGTTATTCTCTTATCGATCGATGTTTTCACATTTTGCCAAAGGCTTACTAATTTTATCTAATACCTAAAGACAAGACAGAAACCTTGTTTAGGCATAGATGGTATTCCATAAACGTGTGTATATCTTTCATTTAGCCCTCAAGGAAAATGGATATTTCTATATCATGACTTAGCAATTAACATGCGCTACCTTACTTCTATCGAAGTGGTTAGAAAATTTCGATAAATGCATATGAACTCTTCTTGATTCTTACAACTCCCGTTTTCTGTGCGATAAATTATCGATCATCTGGATATTAATTAAGCTATAGAAAATACTGAAGTTCATTTACTTCGACAGATTTTATTCCACTTTGTTCCCCGTTCTATTTAATACATGTGATGAATTATTTTATAATTATTTTATGTTAAATAACTTTCTACGATAAAAGAAGATCAACTCGGTCGTTCAAATTTCCCGCTCGATTTATACAGGACCACTACGTTTCGGTATTGGGTGGATAGGAGGATACCTCGGAGAATTCGAACAAGTTCGCGGCACGCTCACGTATCTTTTTCGCATCGTTTGCGAAAATACGAGCCACATACATAGCTTGGCTAAAGCTTCCGAGGATTTTTCGGCTAACCCCGAACCGAACCGAACCGAATCGCAAACGGTTTCTCGCGATACCCAAGGGATGAATTCTTCAGAACAATTCTTCCACCGTCCGGTAGAACATCTCGGCTCGGAACGTGGATCGTTTACATGTCCGATCTTAAAATTAGCATAATGGCTTCTTTGCCTTTCTCCATTTTTTTTCTTTCTTCTTCCTTCTACTTCTTCTTCTCTTCTCCTATATATTTATTTTTTTCTTACCCTCACCGAACAAACCCTCTCGTTTCGATTAATATACGAAGCTTCTTCTTCTGTTTTACAAATTTGCCATGGTATAATATTTTCATCGGACGTTTTTTACTATACACCATGCTATGGCGTTTGCGAGAATAAGTCTCGCGAGAAAAAAAAAAAGAAACAAAAAAAAGCATGAAAAAAATATGAAGAGGATAAAAAGCGACGAGAAACGAGTACGAGGAAGAGTTTCACTCTCTCTCTTTCTCCCACTCTCTTCTTTCTTTCTCTTTTCCTCTTTCTAATAGAGATATAATTCTGAACGAAATACACACGTATCGTCTATAGTCCGACAGAAGAAAGAGAGAAAGAAAGAGAGAAAGAGAGAGCAGGAGGGCATAAAAGCGACAACGTATACGCGACGTTCACGTTTTTCAGGTGATCGTAAACACGTGTAACAATGGCAACAACGACACGAAGTGTTACTCTCTCTCTCTTACTCGTGCAAGAAGCTCGTCTTACATACTCTTTTTCTGGGGAAAAAAGCAGAGATCGAAAAAGAAGAGAAGAGGAGAGGAGAGGAGAGGAGAGGGGAGGTGAAGTAAAATATGAAGACATAGAGAAAAGGAAACTAGAAAGAGAGATAGGGGTGTACAACCAACAGAGACAGATAAAATAATAAAAAGAGAGAAAGAGATGGAAATAGATAAAAAGTATACGCGTATAGGTTTGTTTGTTTGTTTGTTTGTTGGTAGCCGTGTGTGTGTGTGTTTGTAAGATGAAGGCAAATGCTATGGCGTCTTCGATGCCAGATAGCGGTTTTATGGAAATTCTTCGCGGTCGAGAGAACGTTTAATGCTCTGAATAATATTCCACAAGCTAGCTAGCTTGCTAGCTAGCGAGCTTTTCTAGAAAATAGCTCTCTGCTTATGGAGAAACCCCATGTGATAATTGATGATCTTTTTATTCCGTCCGACCCCCTTTACTATTTTGATTCAACTTCCATGATTTTTCCTTCTTTCAATCTTATTATCAGTCGTTTAATCAACATCAGGATTTTATTCTCGGATAAAATGTTAACAGTTTTTGATTAAACCATATCTAGTACTGTTTTTTTTTAGTTTTATATTTTATATTATTGTTACTTTACACTTCTAGGGGAAAAAAATAAAACTCTGTGTTGAATTTATCTTTATAATTTAATTCTTTGCACATTCTAAGCAATTTGGTTATAGTATGTTAAGTTAGTCAACGTCTGGAAAGTACAATACAAGCCTTGGTAGTGAAAACGTGTTCAATTTTACAATACAAATTTTGATTTATTTGTTTAGATATTAAATATTTAAATTAAATAATTTAATATAAATAAATAAAAATATAAAAATTTTAAATAATAATAATTAAATAATAATAAAAATAATAATATAATAATAAAAATATAAAAATTTAAAATAATAATAATTTAATAATAATAAAAATAATAATATAATAATGAAAATATAAAAATTGAAAAAATATTTATTTATAAAATATTTTAATAATAAAAATATAAAAATAAAATAATAAATAAAAATATAAAAATATAAAAATATATAAGTGAAAAATACAAAATTAATAATATTTAATTATAATTAAATATTTAAATAAAAAATGTCGCGGATAAAAAATAACGAGAAGAATAAATCACGAAAAAAAAAACGCGACAAAAGTGTTTGTAAGAATTTTTCTAAATGTTGATCGATTGGAAACATTCGTCGTCCAGCACGAGACGAGACGAGATGAGATTTTTTCCATTTCGCGTTACTATTCGAGAACGGCGAAGGAATAGAAGGAATTTATGACACATGGAATACCGGCAAAGGAGGTTCGATAGCAACTTGGCTTTATACGTTGCGAAACAAGCGTCTCTTGCACCGCGAAAGGCTTTGTTCCGGAGTTCGCTGCCACAGAAATCCGTTTCCCCTTCATATTTGCACGAGTGTGTGCTTTCTCTCTTCTCACCGAGTCTCACCCTCCCCATAGTCCTCCTCCTCTTCTTCCTCTTCCTCTTCCTATTCCTCCATCTCCTTTTATTCTACCCTCATCCACCCTCATCCACTCTTCTCACTTTTCTCTTTCCTTTTCTTTCCTTTTCCATTTCTATCTCTCTCTCTCTCTCTCTCTCTCTCTCACTCTTTGTATTCCTCTCTTCCCTCGCGTGCAATTCTCACAGCTCGATACTCCCCGTACTGTTCTAAACGCGCTTCAACAAATTTTATTATTGTTTCTTCGATGATATCGACGTGTCGTTGAATCTTATCGCTTTCTCTTCATCCTATTTTCTTCATTTTTATTTATTTTTCTTTCTTTCTTTTTTCTCTTTATTCTTTCCACGATCGATTATACCCTTCGTACCTTTTTATCGTATATCTTTAACATGATTTTTATGTTATACGTAATGCGAATCATGAAAATTATTTACACAATTTTTGATATATTATTATAATTTTTTTGAAGTTATACTTCTTTTGGCGCGTTGGGGAAAATGTAATGGGGAGTGATTTTGTTCCGAGCGTATGGAAAAAACGACACCATGAAGTTTGTCGGTATTTACGACGCGCGGCTAAGCGATTTCAAGTATACGGCATGAAGTTGTCTTCTCTTCCTTCTTCCCCCCTTTTTTTCTCAAGCGGGTCACCCATCCAAATACTAATCGTACTCAGCGCCGCTTTACTTAAATGATCGAAACGAGAACTAATGCTGTAACCGCGCCATGACTGTTGACGCCTGAAGTTATTCGATATCTCTCTCTTATATTTAGTGTGGACTGATATCTATATTTTGATATTTTCTTTTTCTTTTTTTTATTCTTTCTTATATATAATAATAATAATAATTATTATTTTTCTTTGAAATTTTTTTGAAGTTTTTTATTGAAGTTATTGAGGTTATGTTCGTTTTGGTACGACAAAGAAGTATAACTTCTTACGTGTGTACATAAGTACACACACCAGTTTTTTTTTTGTAAGACAAGTAAAAATGTTTTCGAATAAATAAAAAAGATAAAAGATAATATTGTCATTTTTAAGATATCTATAAGTAAACACGTGACTTAACTTTGAAACGTATAAGATGCGTCTCTATAAAATGCATACTTTCGTATATGTTGGATAAAAACGTAGGATAATAAAAAGATACTACTATATTTGATATCTCTATTAAGTGAAAACATTTACTTTGAAATGACTTGTAGGTAGAGGATAGCAATCACTTAATGGCACGTAAAAATTTCACGAGAGTACTTTTATTTCCAAATGATAAAAAATGAACATCTTTTTATCTGACCACCGAAACAAGGTGTATATATATATTTGTACATCTACGTTGAACATGTTAGTGTCTGTCAATGTTAGCAAACAAAAGTATTCGAATTGATACGATATTCTTGAATAAGAAAAAGAACATTTTGATATTTATTTTCCCAACGGAACACAACCGTATTCTACTTATTTTACCATATCGGTAATATCTATCTATCTATCTATCTATCCGTCCATTTATCTATTTGTAACTTTGAAAATTTTCAAGAGTGAGTGCTTCTCGCACAGTTGGTTCCCTCCGAGAATTTCCTAGTACGTATCATACAGAGACCATCATAAAGGAGATGCACACGCGAAACGAATAAACAGATTTGTTTGCCATCCACTTCTGCTCGGTTTTCCTTTGACGAAGAAACGATGAATGATCCTTAACGTCGACACGAAACTGCTCGGTTATTTGCCTACGTGGAAATCAAGATAAAGTGGGAGTAAGATAGTAAGAGAGTGAGAGAGACTAAGAGAGAGAGAGAGAGAGAAAAGAGCGTAATTATTTTTTATCGATCACTACTCTACCGTTCGAGCTTTTAATGTTTCAGGTCTTTCTACGTCGGAGAGAAAAGAAGAAGAGAAGAGAGGAAAGGAGAGGAGAGGAGAGGAGAGAACGCGAATTCATGGAAGTGATAGCGATGGGAACCGAACTTACGTATATAGTTATCCGTTTGAAAATTTATGGAGGTACTACTTAATGGGGGAGAGAGAGAAAGAGGGGGGCAAACTCATGTTTTATGAATCATTCGAAATTTCGATGCACCGAAGTTCGACATTTCTCCTCATTGCAAATCGATGAAGAATCGTTCTTACTTAACCCTTTCGCTGCTACGGACCACTATAGTGGCTTTTCATAAGATGAAACTGAGATACTAAAGACCACTATAGTTGCTTTCCATAAAATGTCACTGTAATTGTAATGTATTAATTCTAATGCCAATGTGAATTAAAAAACGCATGTTAAGACATTATTTCGTTCTTACTTAACCCTTTCGCTGCTACGGACCACTATAGTGGCTTTTCATAAGATGCCACTGAGATACTAAAGACCACTATAGTTGCTTTCCATAAAATGTCACTGTAATTGTAATGTATTAATTCTAATGCTAATGTAAATTAAAAAACGCATGTTAAAACGTTATTTCGTTCTTACTTAACCCTTTCGCTGCTACGGACCACTATAGTGGCTTTTCATAAGATGCCACTGAGATACTAAAGACCACTATAGTTGCTTTCCATAAAATGTCACTGTAATTGTAATGTATTAATTCTAATGCCAATGTAAATTAAAAAACGCATGCTAAGACGTTATTTCGTTCTTACTTAACCCTTTCGCTGCTACGGACCACTATAGTGGCTTTTCATAAGATGCCACTGAGATACTAAAGACCACTATAGTTGCTTTCCATAAAATGTCACTGTAATTGTAATGTATTAATTCTAATGCCAATGTAAATTAAAAAACGCATGCTAAGATGTTATTTCGTTCTTACTTAACCCTTTCGCTGTTACGGACCACTATAGTGGCTTTTCATAAGATGCCACTGAGATACTAAAGACCACTATAGTTGCTTTCCATAAAATGTCACTGTAATTGTAATGTATTAATGCCAATGCCAATGTAAATTAAAAAACGCATGCTAAGACGTTATTTCGTTCTTACTTAACACTTTCTCTGCTACGGACTACTATAGTGGCTTTTCATAAGATGCCACTGAGGTACTAAAGACCACAATAGTTGCTTTTCATAAAATGTCACTGTAATTGTAATATATTAATGCCAATGCCAATGTTAATTAAAAAACGCATGCTAAGACGTTATAAATACACTGGAAAACGATTTATTTACAAAAACCATTTGAAGAAAAATTTTTTCGTTTGAAATTCAAGTAGCTGGGGTTCTCCGCTGCGAAAGGGTTAAAGCTTCATTTCTTTTTATTTTTATTTTCTCTCCTTGTTCTTATTGTTATCGCGTTAAAAGAATCCATCGTTCGTATTACTATTATTTATTATTATTATTATTATTATTATTATTATTATTATTATTATTTAGTATCAATTCAATCATCGTGCCTTTTCTCGCAGCAACTTTCTTTCCCAAATCTACCGAGAGTTAAACTTTGTCCTATCGTTTTCCGAACCAAAAAAAGAATAAAAAAAAAAAAAAAAAAAAGAACTCTATTCGAAGGAAAATTTTACCGATCGAACTTTTCGAAGCTACGAACGTACGTACGTATCACTACTACCACCACTACCACCACCAGCCATCAACAAGAACACACCTCGAGTTCTTCCACCTTTATTGTTTTCGTTTTTCTTTTTTTTCTTTCTTTTTAATTTTTTTCTTTTTTTTTCTTTTTTTTTTTTTTAAATTCGTTCTTTTCCACGAGTTATTGAAATACGAATATTCTCTCATCGATTCTCCGAGAATATTTCCGGTCCGCGGTTCCATTAAGCAAGCAGCGAACCGATGCGTCCGATTTACGTTCCTACACTTCGTCGAATTTACCCTGCTTATCGAGACCCGTCCCTACGGAGTACAAAACGGATTTAATAGGATTTGTCTACAGAAAGAGAGAGAGGGGGGGAGGGGGGTTGGAGAGCTAGGGGGAGCGGCGGAGAGAATTGAAACAGGAAAGAGAGAGACAGAGAGAGATAAATAGAACGAAAGAAACGAACGCAGTTGAAAATTGATATCTTCAGACATATTTGTATCGTTGTGTTTATAAGTGAAAACAGAAAGGAAGATGAAAGATAGAAAAGCAAGCTAGCTAGCTAGCTAGCTAGGCGTTACCGTATCCCCAAACACGTACGTGCTACTCGCTCAACTATCAAACCTAGGAAAACTGAGTCTTCTTACCGAGCGTTCTTGACACCATTTTCTTTTTTCGCTTCTTACTTTTCTTCTTCTTCTTCTTCTATTTCTATCTTTGCTATCATAGCAGCAGTTACGCGATAGCTGCCATTTTTACTCGAAAGAAGAAGAAGAAGAAGAAGAAGAAGAAGAAGAAGAAGAGTTAAGTTGAGAAAGAAAGTTGACCGGTCCACGAACCGGAAGTTCGTATACAAGCGTGCTACTTGATAGCGTTTAAAGCTTAACAGTTGAACCTTTCAGGATTTATATAACAATCGATATAGGATGCACGTTAAAGTTTCATATTTGTGAAAAAGTAAAGTAAAAGAAAGATTATAATAATAATAATAATAATAATAGTATAATAAAGAATATTTCGCGATAATAAGAACAAACTTTAAAATACCATCGAACAATTCTGATTACATTGACACAGTACTTAAATTAAATACGAACGATGTCAATTATCAGAGTAATTATTCGAGAATCGATCTCAAGATAATTATTACCTAACATTGATTTAGAGAGAGAGAGATAGAGGGAGAGAAAAATAATAGTATAGAGATCGTTTAAAAAATAAAAAAAAAAAGGGTAAGTAGTCCGTTCATTAATCAACGGTGACAATCGAGAAGGGAAAAATGTTGGTAAGTAAGGACGAGTCTGAAACAATATATCATATTTCTTTCTAATAAAGCAGAACTCGTTTCCCCTCTGGTACCCGTCGACGATCTAGAAAATATCCAATGTATGTGGCGTGACGACACTCGAAGAACAAGTGAAGAAGAGACACCTGAGAAACGAGCCTTTGCGCTAAGTTAAAGCGTTTGGTAATCCGTAGGGTTTATCGTAAGAAAACTCTGATTCGAGTTATATCCTTTCTTTTCCTATCGCAAGAGCCCTGTGAATGTGTCGGTAATAGGGGGGGAGGGGTGGTAAGGGGTGGTAGATAGTTCTATACACAAGTAACACCCAACACTAACATTGGAGGGAGGATCGGACTGAGCCCTCCATCAGGAACGTAGTTCGCCTTGCCTTGTCTCGTTTCACCTCACCTCACCTCATCTTACCTCAACTCGGAGCTCGCTTGCTTCACCTCGTCTCGTCTCACCTCACCTCACCTCACCTCAATTCGCCTCACCGCGCACCACCAGGAAGCTCCCCGACACCCTCCTCCTCTCAACTATATTCCCGACTCGCCGAGGTCAGCTTATGAGAAATCCCTCCTGCCGCGTGCTAACATTACGGTTCAGTTCTCGTTCGCCCGAGCAACTCCCTAGAGCTGTCTATTAAATACCTAATATCAACTCATGCTCGCTTCCCGTCCTATCCCTTTTACTCCCTCGATACTTCTCACTTCTCTCTGTCTCCGTCACTCTCTCTCTCTTTCTTCGTTGCTTCTATACTCTTGTAATTATATATATGTATTTCTATCTCTTTCTCTCTTTCTCTTACTCACTCTTACCAAAGCTTACTTGTCTTTCATACGTCTCTATATAGACACTCGTAGCTTTAGTCTCTTCGCATAGCTCTTTCTCACTTACTCTAATCTTCCTTTTCCCCTCTTTGCCCTTTCCTTTCTCTCCTTGCGAAGCAACACTCCCGAAAACTAATCCAAAACGTGCCGAACACCATGCGCATTATCATTCTTGTAGCAGACAACGGAAAGTTTGTTTAGAGGTAACACTCGTCCCGTTCTATGCGAACCGTTTCTTCCTCTCTCTCTCTCTTTCTCTCCCTCTCTCTAGGTGCTTCTACCCAAACCTTCCAAACGAATGAACGAACGAACGAACGAACGAACGAACGAACGAAGCTCTTCACTAGAGAACTAGAGCTATGCTCTACACAATACGAGACACCGAGGTGCGTCCCATCCGACAGTAATGTTATACGAGTTTCGAGCACTTTACACGCTAATCTCCACTACGAGAGAAGCGGGATTACTTCGCGGGCTGCTTGAGAAGTAAGACTGCATGTTGAAGAAGAGAAACAGGGTTGTTGCTATACACCAAAAAGACTCTATCGAAGTATACCAAAACCCCTCATCGAGAATCGATACCTATCACGTATCTACTGGTAGTTCTATTCTAAGAAAGCTTTTATATCATCCAAACCTAGTCTATGTTTTACGTTAGGGGATGACAGATAACCTTAATCTCTCCCTCTTTACTTAATTTAATCTTTAATAGGGGTCGCGATTAAGTTTATCAGTTTATCATAATTTCTTTCACGTATGTTCTGAAATTTTCTCTCAACAATGAAATTCCACTCGTCTAATAGGGTAAAATCATCATCTTACAACTACCCATGCAATAATCAAGGATTATGGAGAAGAGACATCGAACGATAGAATCGATAAGCAATGTCTTGAGTATTTACCAGAAGGATTCTATGGGATCCACTACTCCCTCGACATTTCTACTGTCTGGAGGTCTCTAATTGAGCACCAACTCTCCTTCTCCGAAAATTACTCCTCTCCTTTAATTAAATCGGTTTATTAAACCTTTCCAATGAACGCATTTCCTTCCTTTCCTTTCTACTCCTTTCCTTTCCTTTCTTCATTCTATAAATCACGTTTATTCTCTCGATAATTCTTCAAGCTCTAATTTTTGATTCCTATTAAATCTTAACCAATTCTTTGTCTTTTTTTTCTTCTGTTTTCTTTTCTTTTCTTTCTTTCTTTTTTTCTTTCGTTTAAGTGTTGCTCGTTCGTATCTGTGAAAGACACCTAACGTTTATATCTTCGTTCCTTGGCACGTTCAACTTTACTTGCCGCGTTAATACCTCGTGGATAACCGTCCGCGAATGAGCGACCAAAGGGCTAAGAGAACTCGAGATAAAGGGGGGTGGGAAGGGGGTGGGAGGGGTAGGGGAAGCTTGGGGATGAACCAACTGAGCAACTTTAGTCCCAACTTTTTCAAGGACCTCTTCGTGGTGAAAAAGACGTTAAGCCAGGATCTTCCCCATAAAGTAAAGATCTGTGCTTGAATTAAACATTAGCTCGCAGTTGGCAGCCTTCAAGATTTTTTATTCATTACTGTCTTGCTTGCCATTGATTATTTCCGATAGTCACTTTGCCGAGACACTTTTCTCGAATTTTAATTCACATTCGACTCTATTCGCTTAGAATTTCTATTTTTCTCATCTATTAGATTTTTATGCGTAAATATAAATTATTAATTATTTAACATTTGATCGATTTCTCGAATTATTTTTCATTTCTTTTTCTTCTTCTTCTTCTTCTTCTTGTAAAACAAATTTGTATGCAAGGTATGAATGATAAAATAATGAAATAAAAAAAATGAGAAGATGGGAGTGAGAATTTACGAAAAGAGTATACCTCATCTAATTTTACATGGCGTATCGATAACTATGAATTACCATATTTGGTTGTAAAGCTGGGCGAGAGAGAAAAAAAAAAAGAAATATTCTATAAGCGTTATGAAAAGATTATATTCTTTTAAAAAGTATTTTTAAGAAGAGTTAGGAAGAATCGTTGAGTAAGCCATAGAAATTCAAATTAGATTCTTATCTTATTTATATTCATCTTTATATCCTTTATCGCGTTATTATTTCTTTATTATTAATGAAATTATTTTTTATATGTTGAATCACAATCATAAAATATATATCTCACACCGTATAAATGAATGTTATTATATTATACATTATCTTATTTCTACGATCCAATGATCCTCCATCATTTTGTCTCATAAATCGTTCAATTTATTTTAAACTCTTCTTTTCATACTATGTAAACAAAAATATACAGAACCCATTTAAAAGGATGAAGATGAACCTGTAAAAAAAAATTGATATATCCGTATGATGGATCTCCAATTTTTTTATCATGCAATTTTTCTTAAAATGATCTCCCCCGTTTTTTTTAAAGTATATATATATATCTCGAAAATATATTTAAGGTAATAATAGTTAATACCCTATTCTTCATAAATGTATTATACATGTATAAATGAAATTTATATGGAACATCTATATGGAAATTCGTAAATAATATTCAACTGGGGAAAAAGTTTCTTCGTATTTTTTTCGATACATGATTTAATATCGCATAACTTTGATAATATTAATAAGATCTGACAATACTTTAGCGAGTTTCTAAGTTGATGTAAAATAGAATAATTTGAAAAAAAAGGTATGATATTTGCTCATTCGATCCTAATTTATGAGGCATCTGGAAAATGAATAAAAATAAAGAAAAGAAGTTTAATACATTTTGAAATTTTATTAGAAAAAAATTGAAGAATACGAGACTCAGGCTGGTAAAAATGTTTATGGACATGAGGCAGTATCATCAAAAACTTGTATGACTTTTACATAAAAATACGAACAAACATTCTCCCCGATATAATATATGCTTTTTTCTTTTTTTTTATGCGGGTTTTCTTAAAGAAATATTTTTTATTCTGAACCTTATTATCTATAGTCTGGAAGATATTTAACGATAAAATAATAATAATTATAACCGTATTTCTTATAAATATATTATACAGGGTGTCTCAGCTAAAGGAGGTTATTTAAATATTTGATTTGTATTTAACGTGATATAAAATACATCACATTTTTGGTATTCAAAATCATTCGAAGATCACCATACAAATATATTATATTTAAATGTATTTTTTTACCTGTTACAAGGTACCATATACTTCGAAAAAATTTAAAAAAAATGACCAAAAAAAATAATTATTTTTAACATATCTCTTTCTAAACGATTTGATGTATAAAATTTTGTCGCATCATAAAAAAGCAAATAAAATATTTAGCTAGCCTTCTTTATCCGGGATACCATGCATACGTATAAATACATTTCTATGGAAGTTCGTAGATTAATATATACGATTGGCTTTATTAAAGACGAACCCCGTTTGTCTGTTGACAATAGGTAAGACTCGTATCGCAAGCATCACGACAAGCCAAGTAGAAGAATATATCTTGGGATCGTGAAAGCTCGACCGTATGATGAAATCCTTGGTTGGACGGAGATGAAGGGAATATCTTCTTCATCATTTTTTCGCTTTTTTTTTTCTTCCCTCTCTCCACCTTTCCTTTTCTTTTCTCCCCTTTTCTCTCTCTACTTCTTCATTCTTCTTATATTGCATTATGGCGGCATACATATTTATTCGGCGTACGTAGATTTTACATCGTAAAACCACGTGAAGCGTTACGGTATCTCTCAGCCTTCATCGCAAGACCCCAGGCGTTTACAAGAACCACAATAACGCGCCTTGACTTCGTTCTATCGCATCAACCTGTCTTACTCTTACCCAATGAAATACGAACGACTTTAAAGTTGATTATTTTGAAATTATTTTAAGGTTTACGTGTAATTTTTTATGCTCACTTGGTTACTCATAAGCGATTACCGTGTTACGTTGGAAACGTTTTCTTTCTATTAAAATTTATTATTTGCATTGAAAATGTATTTTTATTAGTTGCTCGTAAATTGGCAAAATATATTAAATATATTAAATTATAAAGCGATATATGTGGGATGCGAGCACCTCCAAGCCAAATTTAAATAGGCATTCGTGAGGAGATTGGACGGTGGGCCGTGGATAGCTCAATTGGTTAAAGAGCAGTCGCCCGGAAATAGAAAGCGGAAGATCCCGGGTTCGAGTCCCGGTCCAACGGCCCAATTTTTTCACGAATCCTACATATATGAATAAACGAAAAGAAGCGAAGAAATGTGGAATGTGAGAAAGATTTTGCACAAATTCGCAATTTTTCTTATTCAAATCTACGATAGATAATCTCATAGATTTATTTATTCTAGAAAAATATATGAAATCTACGATATTGAAAAGTGATTAAAAAAAATGAGATCGGTAGAAGGAAAATATATATAAAAATTGTCAATTTTCATTATATTAATTTTGAATTAGTTTCTATAAGAAAATAAAAAGAAATTCATATAAATATAAAATTACATAAAACAAAATAGCGAACAATACGATGTGACGAGGAGAAAAGAAAAAGGGTGGGAAAAAGAAAGTGAATAAAATAAATCCGATGAGTAATTAGTTCGAATGTACCGATTATAAACATTAAACAAAAAAAAAAGGAACAAAAATGTATGAGAAAAAGCCAAGA
The DNA here is from genome assembly GCF_010416935.1 of Polistes fuscatus. Classification (NCBI taxonomy): domain Eukaryota; kingdom Metazoa; phylum Arthropoda; class Insecta; order Hymenoptera; family Vespidae; genus Polistes; species Polistes fuscatus. Next base: position 3,711,154 of record NW_025113173.1, on the reverse strand, counting down.
GAGATATAAAGAAGAGACAGGAGCGTAGAGTAACGTTTACTCGTCTGTCATCGGGGGTGGGAGGGGGTGGGTGGGGGATCATGAAGTGATTCGTTTAATGTGTGGATAACCCTGTCGGAAGGTAATGCGGGCACACTGACACGCGTGATAAGAAACATTGTGACGAACGCGTTGGTCCGAAGAGACGGCAGCAGCCGCAATGAAAAGAAAAAAAAAAAAAATAGAAAAAGAAGGAGGAGAAAGAACGATAGAGAAAATGAGAGAAAAAGAAAGGAAGAAAAAGATAAAGATAGAGAGAGAGAGAGAGAGAGAGAGAGAGAGGAAAGAAAGGCAACGAGATGAAATTCTCGAGTCATCCATTCTGTGTGTCAGGGGGGATTCCCGTGCGGCAAGAGGTAACTCCGCAGAGTCGCTAGGACCAGAAAAGAAAAAAAGGAGATAGGAAAAAAGGCGGGAAACGGGAGGGAGGGGGGTAGGTGAGGAGGAGGAGAGAAGAAGAAGAAGAAGAAGAAATGTTGGAAGAAAAAGAGGCCGGATGTCTAAGAAGGGTAGGAGAAGCGAGAGAAAGATAGAGATGCAACCAGAATGAAAAAGTAAGATAGAATGAGATGGAAAGAAAAATAAAGAGAGAGAGAGGGTAAGAAGCTAGGACGGATCGGAGAACACCAGAGGGTGGTCCCTCACCCTTCTCGGAAAGAAGGGAACTGTCAGCGACGCTCAGATTGTATCGCTGCTCCCAAAGGGAAGGTACACCGTTCATTAAAAAGCTTCTTGACTTATGGTAACTTCGATCTTACTTTCGCCACCTCTGTGTGTGTGTGTGTTTTTAGGTACCACCACCACAATCACCTCTGGGAATGTGTCTCGAGCAATCATCGCCGCAAAAACATGTTCGTTGATTTTTGTTCTCGATAACTTTGAAATAGAAATGAATTATATGTTTTTAAATTTGAATTTTTCTTTTCTTACTCGTGTAATGCGTATTTAAATGTTTTTTTTTTAATGAGACGGTTAAATTCAAATCAATTTTTGACAGATTAGAAAAATGGATTATCGAATATGTAAATTTTCGATGTTATTTAAAATTTAGATCGAATTTCATTTTAATTACAGCCATTAGTTCCGACAGTATTTACGTTATACTATGTCAAGATAATAAATGTATCGCTCTAGTAATATCGATTGCTCTGGTTTCACCACTTGGTGGTTGCTGTTTACAGAGATTCACAAGTTAAGACTGTGTAATACTCATATATATTATTTGAAAAAAAATATTAGAGGAAATACTAAATCAATAGAACGAAACGAATCGTAAAACTCTTTTCCAACCAATTAAGGATGAAGGAACATCGATGAACTCTCTACGATATCGATCCTACCTAAACGAATACAAACCGAGAGAGATGATGAGAACACTTCAATCTTTTTCTCTTCCGTACTCTATTTCGAAGATAAAGCAAACATATTATTTCGATAATTTTTATTTTTCAATCGAAAAGAAAAGTTTTATTAGAGGGAAGATTTTTTGTATTTGTTTATTAGCAAATTTTGTTGTCATATGTTTGATCGAGCAAACGATATTGCAAATTTTAGCCATGGAAAATCTGAAATACTTAACAACAGAAATTATTTTCTAATTTTTTAATATATTTTATATTTTATGATGTAATATGCAGTGAAAATAATATATGACTTTTGTACCTACACTCTCGTCGTGCTAAGAACATACCAATAAATATTATATATTTCTAGCGTAACACTATTTCATTTAAAATTAAATACGTTTCTTAATGAAACGAATATTTAAATAATAATTATTGTTAACCACAAAGAAAGTATAAAGCAGAACAAAATCATGGATCACAAAGCATGGAATTCAAATCTGGTCATTTGGATGGTATTTCTTGAAATAAATATTACCGTACTATTTAGATTAAAAATTGTAAAACTAGTTAAAAAAGGGAAAGGTATTTAAGAGAAAATTTGTCTCCTCACATTCTCGTATTAGGTTTGAAATACCTTCATTCAACATATTTCCACGTTACTGCAATTCCATCCTTTCGTTTTATGACCCTGTTATAAAGTTGGAATTCTTCCATATTATTTTTAATAACTCAGCTTTTTGATTACTAACAATCAATCCTATTAATCCCATTTACAATTTGTATTATTTTATTCGATGTAAATCAATTTTGATATTTTCTACAAACCCTGTAACATTTTTTATTATTTATATCATTGTTTATTATTTTGTAATGATTATTTAATTATTTTTATTAATTATTAATTTATAATTAATTAATTATTAATTATTTTTGTAATTAAAGTACAATCCGAACATTTCGTTTATATTTTAATTTAAATTCATAGTCAAATAAGCGCGGTGTGTATTTGATTGTCTTTCAAATTTTGTTTATAATAATTTATGATTATTTGAAAGCTAACATTTTCTAACATAATAACCGTCCTGAAATACAAATGTTTCGTACAAAATGCATCAACACTGTAGCCATTGCAGAGTGCACGAATCTCACCACTTGGAAATTGTTGCGTCAAAAAGTCATTTAATAATATTTAAAATTCGTAATAACTGAATAAATTCAAACACGATCGATCGATTTTCCAAGTTTGCACCAAGCAAATAATACGATTATACGTATAACTTACGCTGAAGGATAAATGCTTCATCACTTTGCTATCTCTCTCGAGGATGCTTCACGTTTTGAAGAAATAACAGTTTCAATGATCCGTTATTATATTACAATTCTAAGAATTTGATTTTACAATTGTCTAATATTGAATTATTTATGTTTTCTTTTAAGACACGATTTAAAATTAAACTGAAAATAAAAAAAATTTAAATCATTATGACAACAAATAACGATGTACTGTAAAATACTGTACTTTACTTAAAATGTACTTAAAATACTGTAATTTAGTCAATAAAAATAATATAATATTACAAATATTAAAATATATAATTGTATACATAAAAAGAGTAATTAAACTTTAAATTATAAATTAATACGAGCTAATTATTATTTCTACAAAAATGATAATTATAATTAAAAAGTAATTGTTATTTTCCACGTGTATAAAGTATCATTCATGATAATTAAAAATTCGCTTAGATGTTTTCGTAAGAAGCTTTTGAAATGTAAATGAGAAGTTAAATGTTCCTTTAATTACTGTAGAAAAATTCGAGAGAAGTAACAGCAGGAGTTCGTACACGTTTGGAAGAGTTGTTCGCATTATCAAGTACCATGATGAAATTAAACAATAGAGAAAATCAACTTCAGCTCAAGGCCAAGCTCATGACTACCTTGTATTTTGTTTACTCACTCTCTCTCTCTCATCTTCCTCCTTCTAAACCTATGATATAATAATAAGCGTAACTGCAGTATATTTGAATATATTATTTTAAAGAAAAATGATACTTTATATTATTTTTAAATAACAAATATTTTATTTATTTTTTATTTAGATTTTCTGGTTAAAATTTGAAGAGGCTATTTGGAAAGAATACTCTGAACGAATAATAGTCTCATGTTTTATCGTCGAACAGGAAGTATGATTAACGCATTGGAGAAATTGTATGCGTTGCTGGAAGCTCGAACACGAGAGTCGATAAATGATCTGTTATTTGATTTATGAACGTTATTTGATTTATCGCTCTAACAGAGGGAACACACAATACTCGATACATTAAACAAGAGTAATCTGCTTAGACGTAATTATAAAAATATCGTCTAGAAGAATTTACAAATGATATTATTCGAAACTATCAAATATGTTTCATTTTTGAAGATTAGATTTTCATCAGTTTTTTTTTCTTTTTTCTATATGTTGATTTATATTTTTAATTAACTCATAGTACGTTCGATAGGGAAAAATTCTCTTACGTTTAAATCGTAAATAATAGAAAGGCACGGTTTAATCGGTTAAAAATGAATTCTCGTCGTCGTTAACTGCCATCTATAAATTCGTCTCCCACGAAATACATTCGAATCTCGTTCTCGAATGGTCTCGCCATCTAACTCTCGACCTCGGTTCAATTTCCTTTACCCCACGATTTCCTGAAACCTTAATATGAGAATATAAAAACACGGGAGCGCAATTTCGTTCTGACCCGTATAAGAATTGCCTATGAATTTATTATAGACTTTCACGGGCAAGTGCACGAGCAACGAAAAGACGAAAGAATGAGAGTAAAAAAATAAAAAAAAGAAGGGAGGGAAAGAGAGGGAGAGAGAGTGCCAAACCCTCAAACGAATGGTTCAAACCTACATGGAATCCCACACAAGTTACTAGACTTCTTGATACTCCTGAGATTTGTGACAAGATCTCTTCTCCTTGGTCATCACGAAACTTCGTCTCGAGTGATGTTTTGTCCTTCTATGTCTAGCCATTTCCAGGAACACCAGGGAAAATTCCCTCTTTTCTCAGCTTTCACTAAAGCTCTTTCATCGATTATTATTTCATTTTTATATCCTTGATATACCTTTAACAAAAAATACTAATAATTCAATCATGTGGCTTTATCTAATAAGAAGTATCTGATTTGAAAAGATTGTTGAACAGAATTATCTTGTTTTCAACGATATTTAAATTCGAAGTTGATCTTTAAATTATGATCAAAAATTTATATTAAATTATCTTCTATTTTTATCTCTCATATCAAGAAAAAAAATAATTATACATAGAAAAAAGATGGAAAAACAAACACAGCTAATGAAAAATCATTATCATCGATATTTTTTGATTGTATTACTGATTGTTCACGCTGTTTACTTGCCAATATATTGCACTGTCCTATTTTAAATGCGGTTTCACATTTGAATAAATTACTCTACATTTGTTAATTAAAGAATCATAAAATTCTTGTATACGTTGATATCTATTTCCTACTAAAAAAAAGATAAAAGATCGATAGTTTAGAGACGATTGAAATTAGAAAAAAGAAAATAAAAAAATAATAATTTGATGCAATCTATAAAACATTAAAATTATGATCAGAAATCTATATTAAATTATCTTCTATTTTTATCTCTCATATTAACGCATGTACACGCGTATTTTGATGCAAGAAAAAAAAAGTAATTATAAATAGAAAAAAGATGGAAAAACAAACACAGTTAATGAAAAATCATTATCGTCGATATTTTTTCATTGTATTACCGATTGTTCACGCTGTTTACTTGCCAAGATATTGCACTGTCCTATTTTAAATGCGGTTCCACATTTGAACAAGTTACTCTACATTTGTTAATTAAAGAATTGTGGGATGCGAGCACCTCCAGGCCAAACACTTAAGTAGGCGTTCGTGAGGAGATTGGACTGTAGGCCCTGGATAGCTCAATTGGTTAAAGAGCAGTCGCCCGGAAAGCCGAAGATCCGGGTTCGAGTCCCCCCGGTCCAGTCTGTCTAGCGGCCCAATTTTTTCACGAATCCTACAGAATCATAAAATCTATTTCCTACTAAAAAAAAAGAAAAATAAAAGATCTATAGTTTAGAGACGATTGAAATTAGAAAAAAAAGAAAAAATAATAATTTGATGCAATCTATAAAACATTAAAATTATGATCAAAAATCTATATTAAATTATCTTCTATTTTTATCTCTCATATTTACGCATGTACACACGTATTTCCATGCAAGAAAAAAAAAGTAATTATACATAGAAAAAAGATGGAAAAACAAACACGGATAATGAAAAATCATTATCATCGATATTTTTTCATTGTATTACCGATAGTTCACGCTGTTAGATATTGCACTGTCTTATTTTAAATGCGGTTCCACATTTGAATAAGTTACTCTACATTTGTTAATTAAAGAATCATAAAATCTATTTCCTACTAAAAAAAAAAAAAAAATTAAATGATCGATAGTTTAGAGGATTGAAATTAGAAAAAAAAGAAAAAATAATAATTTGATGCAATCTATAAAACATTAAAATTATGATCAAAAATCTATATTAAATTATCTTCTATTTTTATCTCTCATATTAACGCATGTACACGCGTATTTTGATGCAAGAACAAAAAAGTAATTATACATAGAAAAAAGATGGAAAAACAGACGCAGCTAATGAAAAATCATTATCATCGATATTTTTTCATTGTATTACCGATTGTTCACGCTGTTTACTTGCTAAGATATTGCACTGTCCTATTTTAAATGCGGTTCCACATTTGAATAAGTTACTCTACATTTGTTAATTAAAGAACTGTGGGATGCGAGCACCTCCAGGCCAAACACTTAAGTAGGCGTTCGTGAGGAGATTGGACGGTGAGCCGTGGATAGCTCAATTGGTTAAAGAGCAGTCGCCCGAAAAACCGAAGATCCGGGTTCGAGTCCCCCCGGTCCAGTCTGTCCAACGGCCCAATTTTTTCACGAATCCTACAGAATCATAAAATCTATTTCCTACTAAAAAAAAGAAAAAATAAAAGATCGATAGTTTAGAGACGATTGAAATTGGAAAAAAAAGAAAAAATAATAATTTGATGCAATCTATAAAACATTAAAATTATGATCAGAAATCTATATTAAATTATCTTCTATTTTTATCTCTCATGTACACGCGTATTTTGATGCAAGAAAAAAAAATAATTATACATAGAAAAAAGATGGAAAAACAAACACAGCTAATGAAAAATCATTATCATCGATATTTTTTCATTGTATTACCGATTGTTCACGCTGTTTACTTGCCAAGATATTGCAATGTCCTATTTTAAATGCGTTTACACATTTGAATAAGTTACTCTACATTTGTTAATTAAAGAATCATAAAATCTATTTCCTACTAAAAAAAAAGAAAAAATTAAAAGATCGATAGCTTAGACGATTGAAATTAGAAAAAATAATAATTTGATGCAATCTATAAAACATATCCGAGAAGAAAATTGTTATAGAGAGTATTGTGTTCTGTTACGTACGCAAAGAACATCGATATCCACAGGAAGAGTTTAAGAACGCGAAGGTTGGGTTTAAGCGAAGAGTAAAACGAGAGGAGTAATGAGCGGGAGGTGTACGAGGAGAAGGAAAGTGTTCATTAAGACTGTAATGGGAAACGTTAAACAGGGAACATTAACGTTCGAGCTAAGCTTATAGCATCTTAAAAAGGAAACTTGCCACAAGGATGCTTGGAAGGAAGTATGCGCTTGCCAGCGTTCGTTTCTATAGTTCTCACTAAATCAAGAGACGAGCTTAATTTCTCCTTGGTATTAAAAATATGCTTTTAACGATTTATAAATCATTCTTGGGGGCCGTATTAATAAAATCTAACTAATGGATTTTGATGAAAGTCTTGTATGAAATAAATTTTCTATCCGGGGTATATCTTTACTCGAGATTTTCTTAAATAAATGTTTCCCTTTTATTTCATTCCATTTTTCTCTTTTTAGTATCGTTAATAAATATAACATAATCCAATCGGAGCGCGCGTTGAAAGAAATTGATTCTCTAGTTTTTTTTCGAGTATACGGGAATAAAACAACAAATATAAAAAAAAAAAGAAAAATGAAAAAAAAAGAAAAGATAGAAAGAGAAAGGAAATAGCGATGTGTTTTATTGCAAATTTTCTTTCAAACGTTCCACTTTTACCGTACGGTATTATTCGAGATTCGTGGATTATGGCAAAAGCTTGGATGTTTCGTAATGCATTGCTATAATTCCACGCTGAGAGAACAGCCAGTTGAGAAAATAATGCGCGTGTAAGATTATTTATGTACACGGAAGCTTCCGTAAGAGAAAGAATGGGGGTGTGTGTATATGTGTGGGTGTATGTGTGAGAGAGGGAGTGAGAGAGAAAGAGAGTGGACGAAAATGCTATAACGTTCGAGTGGGACATAAAACGCATTTGGTATCGATATTCGCCTTATGTTCGAGCAATGCATTTCGACTTTCCTATACGCGTTTTCTAGTAGGGGGAAAGGTGCAGGCTGCTTAGCAACGAAACTCGTGGTATAATATTCTTTTCTATTCCGTCGTCGGCCCTTGACAAATGCTTCGTGATTTCCTTTGTGAAATATGCGACTACGCGGGAGAATAATAAGCGACGCGTATACTTTCGAAAGAATTTCGAATACTTTAGTCGACTAGATGCATAAAAAGAGAGAGATAAAGAGAGAAAAAGAAAAGATTGAGCAAGGTTTTGTAAAGAGGTATTTATAAAGTTTTACAGTCTTTAGAATTTAGATGAAAACGAACCAACTATTACACAAAGAATGAAAATTTCAATAAGAAAATGTTGAACCTTCAAAGACATACTTTATTTACTATCTCGGTGTGTTTAACAAAATTCGATAATAGCAGTTTTCTATTTTAATATAATATGCAATTTTCAATGAACAACGTTTTAATACATTTTCATTCACGTTTTTACGATCGGGAACGTAAAGGGTAAAAAAAAAATAGAAGAAGAAGATCGTTCGATATTCTCTACGACATTAACCTTTTCAAATTTAGATACGTAGGACAAAAGTCGTAAAATCTCGATCGTTAGATGTACGTATACCAGAGCGAATCTATTACGTCGTATTCTCTAAGAGTTTTACTCGGATACGACGAGCGTCGCTATTTTAGTTAAACTTAGTTCGAACGATTACCTTCAAATCCTTAGAACAGTTAATATTCCAAGTCAGTTCGACTTATATATTCTCCGATTTTATTCTTTTAATCAAAATATATATTTTAATAACTTTCCGCGAGTAAATATCACTTAAAAAGAATAAAAACTGGTGTGTGTACTTATGTACGCACGTAAGAAGTTATACTTCTTTGCCGCACCAAAACGAACATAACCTCAATAACCTCAAAAATAACTTCAAAAAATAATTTAAAAAAAAAAAACAATTATTATTATTATATATATTTAAAAAAGAATAAAAAAACTGGTGTGTGTACTTATGTACGCACGTAAGAAGTTATACTTCTTTGCCGTACCAAAACGAACATAACCTCAATAATCTCAAAAATAACTTCAAAAATAACATAAAAAAAAAAAAACTGGTGTGTGTACTTATGTACGCACGTAAGAAGTTATACTTCTTTGCCGCACCAAAACGAACATAACCTCAATAACCTCAAAATAACTTCAAAAAAAACTTCAAAGAAAAAAAATAACTTAAAAAAATAAATAATTATTATTATATATAAGAAAGAATAAAAGAAAGAAAAAGAAATATGAAAATATAGATATCAGTCCACACTAAATATAAGAGAGATATATCGAATTACTTGACGCATCAACAGCCATGGCGCGGTTACAGCATTAGTTCTCGCTCGATCATTTAAGTAAAGCAGCGCTGAATACGATTAGTATTTGGATGGGTGACCCGCTTAAGAAAAAAAGGGGAAGAAGAAAAGAAGACAACTTCATGCTGCATACTTGAAATCGCTTTAAAATACCGACAAACTTCATGGTGTCGTTTTTCCAGACGCTCGGAACAAAATCACGCTCCCCATTACATTTTCCCCAACGCGCCAAAAGAAGTATAACTTCAAAAACAAAAAAAAAGAACACGATTACGTTCCGTACCATTTTTCGAACCGTTTTACGCGATCAACGTATTAACAACGTATAACAATTTACACGTGATTTTCCAAACGTCCCTGAGAAAATAATTTAGTGATAATGCACTTCGATCTGGGTTCGTTAAAGATACACCGAATTTCCTTTAGGGCAAATAGGATCGATGGTGTGCAAACGTAGTTGAACATGATCCGTTTTACTCCTAACAATAAGGATGAAAGTTCACGCGCTATTTTCAAACGTTTAAAAGATATCTTTGCGAGTTTGTAGGAGGACGATGGTAAACGTTCTTCTTCCATGTTGATAAAATCGAATGAATGTTTCAATGGATTATACTTGAGACGAGAGAGAGAGAAAGAAAGAAAGAAAAAAAGAAAGAAAAACGAGAAGAAAGAGAGAGACGTTTTGTAAGAGTTATCTAGGTTTTCGCGAAGCAAAGATAGAATCTTCTATGCGATTCGATCTTAACCTATCGTCTTATTCCGACTGGCTTTCAACTTCGAGTTCGTCCGATTCGAAAGACTCCAAAGCGATTTGTTACGATAAATAGGACTGAGATATAGAGAAAAAAAGAAAAAGAAAAAGAATAATAGAAAAAGAGATGATAGGAGTGGCGGGGAGGAGGAAGGAGGTGGGGGCAGGGGGAGGGGTTAGGATTTTCGTCAGAATCTGCAGAGAGCCGCATTATTTTGTGACCGACTGGTTCGGCTCGCCGTTGTACGGCATTATACGGATAAAAGCCTCGGTCGCGTAGGTATAACGGAGGGATTTATTACGAATCGATAACTTCGCCTCTTGTCACTAGCCCGATGAAATGTTTGCGCGTTCTGAAAATAAATTCCCTCTTATAGGATCGGGGTTGCGCACTACCGAGTGGATCGTCAACAACGGCTTTAAATTTCAAGGAGAACGTACATTCGCTAAATTGTTTTAAATCCGGTAATGGATATACGTAATCGTAAGATTTCTTTTAGATAACCGGTCTTACTAAACGTTCTTGCTAAAATATATTTTATTTTATTCATGAAAAATAATAAGTTATCTTGGGAAGAACAAAAATGATCAGATGATTATTGAACTTATTGTATTAATCGTATTAAATAATCAAGTTTGAATTATCGATATTAACTCGCGTAAGAATTGATATCTATTGTCGATCATCCATATGGGACCCGTACATACGAGTCTGCATGGAAAACCCGTAAATTGGTCGTTTGTAACGAAAGAGTTAATCAATTATATCCGTATTAACCTTAAACAAAATAAATTGCATACGAAAATTAGGCAACATAGCTTTTCTTAATGAGCAGTCTTACGAAGGTTTTTTTTTATAAAGGATGAAATAAATCTAAATTATATTAAATTATTCATTAAACAAAGATTAAACAAATGAAAGTAATCCTTATAAAAAGTTATGCTATTAAATGTAATAGAATAAAGCGTAAAAAATATATTCACATACGCGTAATATTTCATATAATAGTCATCATATATAATAATTTACATGGGTAAAATAAACAGCAAATTGAATTAGATATTCGTGGAAGTGGACAGGCTAGAAATCGCTTTCAGAGAACATTAATTTTGTGTCTTACGCAAGCGAATAAATCGAGCCAAGTACGTTTCTTCGTACATAACGTAACGTATACGATGTATCCATCTTTTATTCGGTCCGCTTGGTACGTCGGTTTAAAGCCCAGCTTTACGGCATACGGCATCTGCGAAGCTCACAGGAAAATCTTCATCCCTCTAACGAGGGCCGGCTATTTGCATCGCAGCTTGGAATATTGTTTATGTACTTGTATAAGCAACTTTTTCACCTCCGCGAGGATTAAAACAAGTATCCTCTTTACGATAGGAGTGACATACCTTCGAGGTATTTCCTTCCACATTAACGATCCCCTATGGGATTTTCTATGATTAATAAGACAAAGTAGAGACGAGTATTATTCGAGTTGACGATGATCATCGAACCTAAGATAAATTTCATTGGTGACCGTCGACGTCTCCAAGGTGGCTACGGATCTGACTTATCTCTACCCCAAACTATCCTCCTACTAGTTAAGGTAGTTAATCATCTCGAAGTTTACAAGGTGTTAGGTGGTTAGCGTCGCGGGAATTAATTTGTCGTGCGCGACGTCGCGGTAAATTGTCGGTACAGCGTTACCGCCGTTACTGCTGGCAATGGATACCACTAGTCGGCTTGGTTAACGACATCGTACACATACGAGGAAGCCTATGCAAAGCCTCCTCGACAAAGCCGCCAGGATGAATATTCCTATCGATATGATCTATAAACGCTTCGATTGCGTTTCTCTCTCTCTCTCTCACTCTCATGAATTATCTGCATATCGATAATACAACTTGTCCTAATCTATATCCAATAGAGGGATAATTCTAGACTATTGTTATACCTTTCGTAAATAAATTTTCTAAAGATCAAATTTGAATATACGTTCGTCCCACTAATCAAATTTTCCGTTACCTTGCATTTTTATTTGAAGAGTAAAATTCGAGCAAACTATCCGTTTAATTAAAAATGCTAAAACACGTATAATAGTAGAAATGTGTTTTTATATTAGTGCATGTAACTCGCGTATGCATCAACAGTATCTTTATCATGATTAACCTACATAGAAATAACCCAAATTATCCCAGATCTTGTTCCTTCATAAATAATTTCGTATTGTTATAACATAGGTAAGAAAAGAAAAGAAAAGAAAAAAAGAAAAAGAAATAGTATAAAATATCTCCCAGGTGCAAGAAAGCAAATTTAGCTCTCTTCGTGTACGATGAAATTGCATCACTCCGTATATCCTTTACTCGCTTCGGTGCATCGGTGTGTTGCAAGCGAAGTCCTTGGAAATTCCAACCGAATAGTTACGTTCGCCCACGGTGGACTGCGGAGTGTGAGATGTTGAGAAGAAGAAGAAGAAGAAGGGAAGGAGGAAGAGGATGGAAGCACAGGAAGAGCGAAAGAAGCAACGCGGCTTGAGAGAGGATGAGTATGGAAGACCGCGTGCCAGTGTAACTTTACCGGAGTGTTAGCTGGTACGTACGTGCGACGGATTTCCAGCGTGGAATTTTCCTGCTTCCGGCCACGAAATGAAACTGCTTTAACGGTCTACGACACGTGCGCGCATCGCGAGAACTCTACCCACCCGTTCCTTCCATCCTTCCGAAGATCGCTCGAGTTGCTCCCGAGCATTTTCGACTCTATCCTTTTACCCCTCTTCAAACCCTCTCCCCAACCCCAATCCCAACCCCTTTTACATTCAACGATTCTCGTGAAACGTGTATACGTATACTACTACCACCACGATCACTGTTCTAACGGATTATCCGAGGTGTGGATAGCGATCAACGGAGTCGACATATTTTGTTTCTCCCCGTGCATTTTTTTTCTTTTTTTTTCGTTTAGAAGGGATGCGTGTTTTTTTATTCGTTGTTGTTTTTTTTTTGTTTCGTTTGTCTATCGTCGAGAGAAATTTCGACGCAAATTGGAGACCGGGCTTGTTCGAACTGATACATTTCCATATTTTCCATCGGACGAATTTTTAATCTCGATGCGTTCTAGCCGGACGTTACGAATACGCACCACCCTATACTCTCTCTCTCTCTCTCTCTGCACGAAAGATTAACATCAAAGCTACAGTCAAAATGCATATCGTTATCCGAAAGGGATTTAAATGTAGATATATAATAATCCGATGCTTGTCGATCATTCATTGTTATATTCTAATACGACGATTACGTAGTGGACACAACTAACATTTTATAATATTAAAGTCAGACATTTTGATTTTATTTATTCCTTCACGAATAAAAATCGATCGCGTTTATATGGATTTGATGATACTTGAAAATAATTCTCGATGATCTGGAACGTTTCTGGGTGAACGGTAATTAGCGTTCATGAAATCGAAATGTCAGCCACATTAGCGTACCCTCGTACCTCCGAGTACCGAATTCGTGAAATAAACAAGGCAGTTTACGTGGCTATGATCGCGTAAACCTACTATACCGATTAATATATAAACCATTTGGAAAGGCCATAGCATGGTTAACCCATAATGTGTGTCCGTTCGTTCCTTCGATATTCGATACGTTATGTGCGCATACACATAGATAAACACACAAACATATGCACGGAGAGAAACGCATACATCGAAAGCTGTTTTACAGCTAACCCTATCCATCATATACCAAAAGTCGTCCTAGTTGTCGATTAATCACGATGACATTTATACGAAGGATCATCTGGTCGATGTTGATTATTATCGGCGGTCTTTTCTGACGGACCGTCCGATCCGAACGCGGACAAATTTCAATACCCTAAATCCGTTCCCTCGAGTACGATATATCGATCCATTTAACGAAGAGGAATAAACTCGTTCGTCGTTGAATGAACAGACAAAAGAGTCGATCCATTTCATACAATCGACGTTCGAAAAGAGAAAGAGGAAGACAACAAAATAGTCACACCATTGCTAATTCGAGGTAGTCGTAATCGTTAATCCAGAAACAAGTGGTAAACTATGTCGAGTATGGTACAACAAAAGTATACTTTTTATATGACTCTTTGGGAAAGAAATAAATACATCATTTCACGTTTTTGTATTATAACGTCGGGTATACGAGCTTCGGTATAATGTATGTCCGATTTTTAAAGCGTATACATTTTGTCCACACATATATATAAATAAATATGTGTATAAATGCATACACACAGAGATAGATTTTCTTTTACGTATACACGTATAAAGGTATAAACTTAACACAAAGGCAAAGGCGTGCACAATGTACATCATCCGGGTCCGTTTGGCGTGTAAGAGGATTTTCGTGTACCTACTTGCCGGAAAGCGGAGTGTGTAAACTTTTTACCGACAACGCGAGCAAGAGAAAGAGAAAGAAAGAGAGGGAGGGAGGGAGGGAGGGAAACTCGTTTCCTACGTTGCATGAACAGTAAAGCCAAATCTCGATTTCAACTTGATACGTCGGTAGCTTGACCTCCTCTATCGAAGTTACCTTCTTCTTTGAAGACGAAGAGGAAGACTGTTTCCCGATTAAATCTCAGTCACGACGAACGACCTAACGTATTGCGAAAGGTATTTGAAAAATCTCTCTCTCTCTCTCTCTCTACCTCACTCTAGTCTCAGTTTCGATTCAATCTCGATACGGCTTTGCTTTTGAATGTCGTTTTATTTGAATCCTTCAATAAAATTACACACCGATGTCAATGTCCTCGTATTATTTTTTTTATATTTTTTTTCCCTTACGATCGATGATCATGCTTTAACGGTAGTAAAACGAGTTTCATGTAAGATTGGTAAGGTTTCACATAAATTAGGCGGAATGCGTCGTAAAACGTGAAATACTACTGGAAGGTTGTAGAGAGAGAAAGAGAGAGGAAGAGAGAGTTTAGGACGTTAGAGCGGCCCGTCTTTAATGTTTCCGATAACTGGATAGTGGAAATGTCTTTCTCGCGTTCCATACCACGATCCTACTCGTCCATAAATCGATCGACATTTTTTACTCCGGAAACGGCGCCGCACGCGTTTCGAGTAGCAGGAGTACCGATGCCAACGACAGATCGGATGCTCGTAATGGTCGAAACTCTATGTCGCGTGTGCGTTCATGAATAAAGTGGGAGTAGGACCGACAACCTAGCACATATGTTCTCTATCGTGTGGTCTTCATTAAAAAAAAAAATATATATATATATATGTATAAGTTCATAACATCGTCGGGCGAGTATGTGCTCGAAAATGGTGAGTCATAAAAAAAGGGTGGAAAAAAGAGGGAGCGAGAGAGAAGGATAAAGATAGCTGGATAGATGGATGGATAGATGGATGGATAAAAAGAGAGAATGAGAAAGACGGAATGAGATAAAGAGAGAGAAATAGAGAGGGAAAACGGAGGAAGAAGAATCGCACGAGTTCCCCACCCTCTCTACTGTTAGCACAGTGGTGCATACCTATTTGCGACAGTTGGTTCGCTGCCAAGATTGCTGATTCCCCGCGGCTATCGTAGTACCACTGTTCTACCTCTTTCGCCCGAATACGTAAATCTATTGTGTCGTCGACGACGAAGCGTATATACGCGAGCCAAATACTCCGCGCCCTTGTTCCGAAGCAGGGCCCTCTTTTCCCGACTCCCCCACCCTTCTCTCGACGATACCACCTCTCGGTAGAACACTCTCCTTTGCCCCTCTATCCCTCTCAGTTTTCCTCTCGTTCAAACGGGAACGACGAGCCACGTTCTACGTGAAATATTTCAATTTTCTCAAAATTTGCACCCTCGCGTCCGCTTCTTGTCCGCGGGCTAATTTGTCCTTCCCTTTATCTTCTCTCTATCTACCTAGCTATCTCTCTTTCTATATCTTTCACATTACTATCTCCACCGTTTTCCAATTCTCTTCATTCAACGTTGAACCATACGAGCAACGAAGATACGACCTTCTACGAGAGAGTAGAACAATGCAAAATAATCGAGCCACATTCAAAGTTATTATCCTGGAAATATGAGATATCGAAAAAGTTTTCATTTGTATTTTTTTCTTACATCCGCTTATGTTAACCGTCTTTACACTAGCGTATCTTTTTTTTTTCTTTACAAACATTCATTTCTATTTCTGTATATATTACATTTTTACGCTCCCCTACAGGCTTATATGGTCAAAGTATGTTAATAAGTATCTAATGCTTATACTAGTATATATATATATGTGTTTAAACAATCTGAAATATAAAGAGAGTTCATTAGAATATTAAAATAATTGTTAATTAATCGATAGAAATGTCTATTGTTGTTTAAAAACACCATATATATGATCGGAGTACCGTCCTCCTCGAGATTCCCCTTCAGACTGGCACGTTGTCCTCTATGAAAGTACTTTTATTCAAAGTTGTTTATATGACTTTCCTAACGTTGCGCATGTGTATAAAGTGAATAATCCATATAATCAATAAAATTGAAGATTATAACGTTCTGATTTCAGCATTTTTATCATTCTTATGCAATTATTTTAATGCTCCTGCACAGAGATGACTTCCAGGATAACATTTAGCTGTAACATAAGAAAAGTGCATTAGTGCATTAAAATAATTGTTAATTAATCGATGCTAGTGTCTATGCAATTTTTATGCTATTTCTTAAATAAAACTACGCTATAAAGATGTAATTATTACAATATATAAATTACAGTTATATAATTGTAAATATTGAATGAATACTAACTAATAGAGTAGCATGTAAGAATTTAATTCATTTTTCTCACATTTATAACGTATATGTAAATGAAAAAAGAAAGTACATTTTTCTAAATTATACAACCAATATATTAAAACAATGAATAAACAATATACTAATGGAAAATGTGAATTATTAAAGTTTACCATTATTATAGAATAAAGCTTAGATGTTTGTTCGTTTAAGTACCATAAAAAAATTGCTTGGATTCATTTTAAAATCTTGTAAACTCTTCTTTTATTTATGTACTTGATACACAAAACAATAAGAAAGCCTAATAGATGCTGTGCTTTTCCACATCTTCAAATACTTGCAATTCTGAAAATCATAAGATTTTATTAGTAAAGTATAAAGTTATCCTTGTTAATATTTAAAAACTAATGTATAGAATAAAGATAATACACACTAAAAACTTTATCACACTGCACAGAAAAACACACAAAATTTATTTATTTAATAAATAAAAAATAATTTAATTTTCCTATTAGGTGTACACGTTACTTTATAATATTTAAAAAATAAGGAATAAAATAAAGAGGTTATTCACTAAAAACCACACAGAAAAACACAATCGTATAGAAAAGAAACCCCGTTGCAGATATTTTTAAAACATTTGACATCGCATGCCAGAGGAAATCACAATCTTATAGAGATGAAACATCGTTATAGAAATCTTTAAAACAATTGACATAGGGCACTGTAGCCATCCTTAAAGAATTAAAATAAATTGAAACAAAACAATTGACATCTTTCATGCCAACTACGAAAGTATAAATTCCCATATACTGTAACGATATGGACAAATTTTTGTTATTTTCATTCTTTAAGGATGCTTACAGTTCTTTATGTCAATTGTTTTATTATGTTTTCCTGTGCGGTTTTTAGTGTACAACCTCTTTATTTTATTCTTTATTTTTTAAATATTATAAAGGAACGTGTACACCTAATAAGAAAATTAAATTATTTTTGATTTATTCAATAAATAAATTATGTATTTTTTCTGTGCGGTGTGGTAAGGTTTATACTGCATATTGTCTTTATTCTTTTCGTTATTTTTTAAATATTAACAAGATACGTGTACCTTAAATAGAAAAATAGAATAAATTTTTTATTTATTTAATAAATAAATTATCATATCTAGATTGACTAGCGTTGTCATGAAGAAAGCCGAGCTACGTACGTGTGACGGGGCAAGCTTGTGTGCGTGAAATACATTTCTATTGGTTATTCGGAATTTCTAATTGGTCACTTAACGTGTTAATAATTATCAGCCAATCAGCTAATCAGCCGAAATAATGATCAGCCAATCAGGGCTCTTTGCTGGGTTTCCTTCTTTCTTTACGCGGGGTCGGTGCTGAAGATCGCACGGATGCTACGTCGTTCCGTTAATCTCAGGTAATTAAAAAATATTTTCTAACGTAAATAATTTTCCTATGTACTAAAAGTATATTTCGACAATTGTTATGTTCCTGTATACTATTTTTAACTATTCGATATTTGTCTATAATAGATAGAAAAATGCAAAATCATCAAGCAGCCACTACTCGCAGCAGATGTCCACCATATTTAAAATCTGTCAAGTGTATATGTTCCAGCGTATTGCATCATCCCTTTTAATTCAGGTAATTGAAAAGTATTTTACACCTTTCTATTATATATCAAACGATAGCTACACACAAGATTTTTATACGTGAGTGTTTTCAAAACGAAATATTAAAAAGTTCGTAAGAAATCTGTGAGAATATAACATCGATATATCTCGATATCCCGCCAAATCTCACCAATGTTACTTAACAATATTTCTTCTAATTTCCAGCTTTTTTCATAGTATCTTTAATTACTACGATCTCTAATGATGCTCTAATTAATTATTTTTCATAATTATGTATTCAAAGATCGTATTTCGTGTTAAAATCGATTCTGTCACATACACACACATACAGGCATATATGCATAAGTATAGGTATCTCGTACACGTACACTCATATATTTGATTTTCTTTATGTTATACTAATGTAATCTTTTTTTTCCTTTTTTAGGTACAGAGCATTAGGAGAGTCCAGCAGGAATACATATTCGCGGTTTAATAATTGCGTTTACTCTTTTTTATCTTCAAATTCATCGAGGTAAGCGTTCTTTTTTTTAGGCTATGTGACATATAGAAATGTGTAGAAAAAGTGAGAACGATAGTGTGAGAGAGGGAGAGAGAATAAGAAAACAAAATATTCGACCTACGGGCAACTATGAATGTGTGTGTACGTTTCCAGGAATCTCTCGAGTTGAAAACAGAAGAATAATCGATGAAGACAAAACGTAAACAGCCGCGAACCGAACGTTAGACTCTCTCAAGGATAAGCAGTATGAGATCATCATTCCCCTTCCGTCCTCCAACGAGTTAAGATCTAACGAACGTAACGTATTATAAACTATTTAACAATTTTATTTCCAATCTTATTTTTATTGAATTAATCGTTTAAAAAATTTATTATAGCATTGGACAGTATAACAATTGATATACACTTGTTAGGTTATTCTTTATTGAGTTTACTACTACAGTTATTATCTTCTTTAGACTTCTCTAAAGATTTTTATTAATAATTATTAATAATATTTTATATTTTATATGCAATTTTATACAAGTAATGAGATTTTGGCAACTGATATTGCTTGGGTTTGTATATTAAAATACATAGCAAACACTATCAAACAAATAGTTGCATACTTTGATAAATTCCATAAATATTGTTTTACTTTTACTTTTAATAAATTTAATTCTTTACGATAGAATATTTTTTAAAGTGTGCTATACCTTCAGAAATGATTTACAGGGAATATTGTATTATAATATAATTTTTAGTATGTTTCAGCTTTTCAGAATTTTTCTTTAATTTTATTTTATTCATCGTCATCCTAAGGGTAGGATACCCATCCTGCAGTCATCAATGAAGACTAAAAGTAAGTATATTTTTCTATCAAACATTTCTATGATAACTTTAATGGATTTTTATTATAACGATGACATTAATTGTTCTTTTTCTTTTTCTGTTTCAGAACATCATTGCAATCGAGCGCGTACGCAATGAAGTTCTCGTGTGTTGCATCGCTAAAATAAAATATAAAAAAGTCGGAAAGTAGAATCAGTGTTGTTCGCCGTGTGTAAAAGTTTCGTTTGTCGGTAAAGAAACTTCGTAAGTTTCTTTTATTTGATTTAAACGTGTGCCCATCGTCATCCTAAGGGTAGGATACCCATCGTGCATTCATCACTGAAGAATAAACGTAAGTCAATTTTTATATTAAACATTTTTTCAGTACTTATAATAATGTTTTTATATCAATGGTCTATATAATCTTGTTTTTAATTTTGTTTCAGATCATCGTTGGAATAGTGTCACAATTTATTAATTAAATTCATTTGGAAATTCGTTTAACACTAGAATTTTTCTTTGTTGTTTCGTTTACTATTTTTAAAAAACTTACAAAAATTGTTTGAATGTAGAATTGGGTAGAGGGGAAGAATTAATATTTACATATATTTCATTATGTCATTAAAAATCAACATATATTTTAATAAAATAATATTTAAATTTTATATATATGTAGCATATGTAGCAAAGAAATTTGAAATGAGTCAAATTGGTTTATTGTTAGTCCATTAATCTAGTGTTAATTGAATTAACTGCATGTAATGCAGTTGTAGAATCAGTGTTAGTGCATTGTCATCGTCATCCTAAGGGTAGGAGACCCATCGTGCATTCATCGATGGAGTTACAAAGTGAGTATATTTTTGTATTTAATAATTCAACAAACATTTTAATTGTTTTCAGTAATAGTAATGATATTAATAGTATTGTTTTTTATTTCTGTTTCAGATTGCAATCGTGCGCGAAGCAATATACGGGAGTGTTGTATCGATTAAATATAATTAAAATCACGGATTAGAAGCACGTTCGTTCGCTCATTTCAATTCGTTCGTTTTACGCGATTGTATTAGAAATTTTTTATATTAAATTAACTGCGACCAAGGCAGTAATTGCATTAGACTTTTTTCGAGAAAAGTTGTATTTTTATTTTAAAACAGTCGCACCGACTGTTCGCGTATTAGAATCAGTGCATCAATGAAGATTTTTTTACTTGCATTGACTGTGTGCAAAGAGCAGTCTTTGGAAGCAGTTGTAGAATCAGTGACCGGGCGTATAATAAATTAAAATCATACGCGAATTAGAGCCAGTGTTGTTCGCCGTAGAATAAAATTTCGGTTTCGCGTTAAGAAACTCATCTATAGTTTCTTATTTTCGTTAATAACGCGTTATTAGAATCACGCGAGGTGCATCGCCATGGTGCAATTGAATTTCATCCCATTGAAATGCATTGTAAGTATCTATTTTATTTACATTTTATTCGATTTTATTTTAATATGACTTTGGATTATATTGCAGATAACTTATCGTTATGTTCTATTTTATGTTACAGATAAGACAATGGATTTCCTTGCTTTTCAAAGATGTGGAATGGATTCTTCGATGGGTCTTCGATGGATCTTCGATGGATCTTCGATGGATCTTCGATGGATCTTCTATGGGTCTTCTATGGGTCTTCTTCAATAGCATACCGTGGTACTTTCTGATTGTTAGACTGCTATACTTGCTTCGAAGTAGGAGTGTTTTGGAGCCATCGTAGAACTTCTTACGCAGTGAGTCAAAAAGTTTAAAGTCCCTCCGGTGCTCAATCATGTCGAGGATGAAAGGTCCTAATCGGCACGAGTTACTGGTTGTAATTATTTAAATAAATTAGTGACGAGCACATGAGTAATTCCTTTCTAGGAGTTACTCATGAAAATTGTATTTTGTATTGTATATTGAATTGTATGTTTTATATTAGTTCAGGATAGGTTTTCTTGTCTTACCGGTTAAATTCATTTAATTAATAATGCAATTCATTAATGTACTTTCTTTTTAATTACGTGTTTTGTTCGTGGTTAGTAGTTGTGAAATCGAGCATTTATTTACTCGTTTTTATCCAGAAAAGCATGTAATAAATGTCTTACATGCATTGCTTCGTACTTATTTTATCTAATCGCGATTAATTTTAATATATCGATACTTCGATATTATAAATAAATGAGCAAGAAGACAAACTCATTCGCGACGGATAGATTCTAGCAGTTAAGTGGTGGCTCAAAGCCCAGTTCTTTTATTAGAATAGCCAACTTAATGAAAGGAGTCGTCCGAGGTTTTGAAATATATTAAAAGATATTAAAAGTTATTATTTATCAAATAAATTGTAGAGTCCTTAGTCGCTTAGATGAATTTTTATAAAAATGTATATTTATGTGTTATGTATTCATATGTATTTAATCATATTTTTTAGATCAGGATTTTCAGCTTCTAATTTACTAATCTCCCGTTTCTCCCCCCTATACTTTCTGCGTTCTCATCTATGCGTGTGCCCAGGTGCTACTCGTATGGGTGAGAAACGGTTAGTATGGGTTTAGTTTTAAGTTTTTCCCTCCTATTGGCGGCTGTCTTTGTGCTAGTGATTGCACGGTGTACGTTGCACCTGTGTGTGCGTTTAGGTGTGTGCATTGTACATCGTTTCGCGACATGTAATACCGCGCTTATTATTTTTTAAAGTTATTGAATAAAAATAACTTGTAGAGTCACGCGTACGATACGAATTTTTTTTTTTTCTTTAACAATCGTTTTGCATAGTAGAGTTTACCGCATTTATTTGTGGAAACTATAGTATACTCGTATATAACTAGTATGCATATATACTAGTTTATACTTGTATTTTTGCATTAGTCATTTATGCAATAATCATTAGCCTTGGCAGACGATTATAGCAATTGGTACGTACTCCCATAAGTTTAGAAAACGTGGTTGAACTAGGGTGTCGGAGGTGCCCCGGGGCATACTCTCTAGTTTAGGCTTTTGCACCCTGGTGGTATGTGAGAGAATCGTGGAGTGAGTGGGTGGGTATGCAGGTATGTTTGATCTTTTTAGATATTGCCAATATATAGGCAGGTAGCATACTTAGGTGTGAATGTTTATTTAATTTGTAAGTAGGTAGAGACCGGAGAAGTCGCGCGATTGTAATTTCCACTCGGGAGTGGACAATTTCTTCTCCGGATATTATACAAAGTTTCAGCAACCTTTAGATTCATTTATCATTTAAATATTTCTTATATTTTTTCCATATATTGCTGATACTCTGTACTGCGAGATATAAATCAGTATCGAATGGTTCAAAAGTCTTTGCGTTTTCTTAAAAATTAATTCTTTTTCGAAAAAGTGAAGATAGCTGAATACGTTGGATACTTACTTAATATTAAGTATTTTAACGCTTTGCTCTTTAATAATTCCTTCTGAATACTTCATTTGTTATATATGTATAGTAAATACCAAGTAGAGTAGAGATGAAAGATAAAAGTGGTCGAGTAAAAAAGTAAGACCATAAGATGTATGACAAAGTTTCTGCTTTTATTTGATAATATTCAATTTTTTAAATGCAAAGTGTTAATAATAGGTTCATCGATTAGATCAAATATCTGTTGAGGCATTCGAGTAAATGTAACTGTACGATTTGTATTGTAAAATGCGCTTAGAAAAAGCCTCACAGCAGAGTTTAGGGCATGAAAAAAGAAGAGGCTAAATGCCGAAGAGGCTAATGCCGAAGAGGCCTCCACTTAAATGTGACTGAAGAGGGCAACTACATAGACTATTGAGTTATTTTCAAAGGTTCAACAGCAAGTTCGAACTTTTCGAGAATAGCTCTCTAGTCATATTTTATATTTTATTATGTTACTTGTTTGCTCGTCATTAATTTGTAGTTTTAATTGGAGATGACGGACCATTCCATCTCCTTGGGATACCAACTTTGTATCCGTCAAAATCGTCAGAAAGATGCATATGTGTTTACTTAGATTCAAAAATATTGAAATTTTTGTATTATTAAATTTTGAAGCCTAAATAACGTTCGGTGAATATTACAGTAATTTTTTTTTCTTGTTTCGTCTTTAAAATTTTTCATTGTGCTCGTATTTTATTAAATTTGCAATTTTTCTTTTCTATAAAATGCAGTTTGAAAGTATTTCGCAATAATTAATAGTTATTATTTTTTTAGTAACTTAATATATTGATTTTTCCTATTTCTTTATCATTATATTTTATAATATAAAATCACGGGTTTTTTTAAATCTAATTTTATTACAACGTTCAATAGAGATTTGATAAAAATAAATAGGGAATTAAATTGAGAAGTGCATCTGTTAATTGGACGATTTGTTTGCTAGGCTATTGTGTGTTGATTGTATAATTAATATAATTTTCTTTTTGTTACAGGTGATCATCATTGGATAGAACATCAAATCTTTTTGCTCTTCTTATTTTTGAACGTCTTACATCGTTGCCTTTTAAAATATATATTTAAATGCATTTCTGAAGGAACACACATATAAACACTAAATATGAAATCCAATAATTTTTAATTTTATAACAAATTTAACTTCACATACTTGTGGAGATTTATCGATGATTTTAAACATGTTTTTTAATCAAATATTAATTCAATTGACATATCTGTTTCAGGTGTAAGACCTTAACGAATCTACGTGTGGTTTGATTTTTATTCTAATAATTGTTACAGGAATATTATAATATTACATACTTTTTTAATTTTATTGTGCTTTTTTTGTGATAATAGGTCTTCATAATTCGAGAAACATTATTTTTGAAGAAAATGTTAAAAATTTTTGTTTCATCTAGCTGGAACTACAAAATATTAAAAATAAAAATCTGTTAATATATGGAGGGGGGGGATTATTAGCTACTATTATGAAGATAGAATATACTTGAAACTTTCTGTATATTTATTTTTATTTATTGCGAACCATATGAGCCTGTAGGAACATAAAAATGCAAAAATACCCAAAGTTAAGACCACCCTAGTTTATTTAAATATTTATATTTTACAATTAGTAGTTTTATTATATTTCATAAAGATAAGTACAGATTTTAGGAAAGGTAAATTCTTTTAATTTCTATTTTTCTTCTTTTCCAATCAGAACTAATTTCACGAGCCCTTCCTTTCTTCTTTTCTTTCATCGGATAGAAAATCAGACTGACGACAATCCAACCCTTCGTTTTGGTTTGCTATCTTCTTTTCGTTACTATCATTTTCGTTGACGATGTCTTTCAAAAGTTCTAAGACGAACGTCTTCGTTGTCGTCGTCGTCTTCCTCTCTCTCTCTCTCTCTCTCTCTATCTATCTATCTTTCTATCTCTCTCTCTCTTTCTATCTTTCTTTTTCGTTTTTCGTTTGCTTCAACGAAGACGCTTGAATTAACGTGCAACGTAGTACTTTCTCGGTGGTTCCCTTTCTGGATTTCGATCTTCCCTCGCACAATGGCCCTCATCGTGACGCGAGAAGAGTGTCTAGGAAGGCTCTCGAGCACAGAGGTCGCTCGTTTTACTATCTTCCTACACATAGTACGAGTACCAACCTCCTATTATTTTTCTCTTCTTTTTACGGAGACCAAGGACGAATAGTCCAGATAAGAATCGAAACGATCTCTTTCAAATAGAGAAGGATACTGAAAAAAGAACTCTAACTAAAGGACACGGATAGATACTAACCAACAATCAAAAACGCTAATTTTATTCTAGTTTCAATATACGAAATACGAAATTGGAGCAACGTTGGTCGCGAAAGAGGGATGCTTAATTAATAAATTCACTCGTGAAAGGGTGAACGACGGTGTGGCCTGGTTTTGTTTTTTTTTCCCAAGCCAGAAAATGGACGCTCAGAAGGTGAGTCTACGTCAGTCTTCCTCGGATGAATAGCCACCGCCGTTAGGTTAGAGAAAAGCTGGGTAACTGAAGCCGCTTGATTAATTAACGCGTAATTAATGAGTAGCTGAATCTAATAAGAAGCTTGCGGTGTAATCAGCTGAAAATTTATCATGTACGAAAATAAACGGCTTCTGTTCTACGTCGAAGGGAAAATTCAAACTAAACTTTTATCTCTCCCTCATCAAAAGCCGCCTTCCCCCAAAACCTTCCGTTCATTTCAATACGAAACGGCTAAATTATTTGATACCTCATGGAAAACCGAAAGGTTATTTCCCTCGAAATATCAACACGAGAGCAACGTTATATACTTTTCTTATTCTCTTGCAAATTCAATGCTCGCACGGTTATCGGATAATAATATCGCTTTTATTAAACACATCGGTTAATGTTAGTTTGTAATTAATTAAATTGATTATAAAAGTACAATAACGAGTTACAATTAAGTAATAATCAATTAAAATTGATTATTACATTGAAATCTTAGGTATCATTGAATGTACGATAGTTGACGAAAATCTAGGTAAAAGTGTAATTAATCTCGAGTGGTTTTAGACTTTGGAAAATTGTCGAAAGTCTGAAGAAAATGCGGCGACGTCTTTCGAGAGTTCGTTGAAACGCACGGAGCCATTCGTTAAAGACTTAGGGAAATGGCGGGCGCGTCTCAACTTTGCCAGTAGTGAGACGTTCTTTGAGACCTTCCTTGCTCTTGCCTAGACCTATCCTCATCTAACAAGCGTGATGAATGGGTCTCGTCGGGAGACCTCGAACGTTACCCTCGTAAACAGAATTTGCATTCTAATATGTTAACTAAACTCTAAAGGCACTTCATCGCGAGATTGCATGAGTTACGATCGTTTCTACAGCGGACCTTCGTAATAATCATTGCCTTGGAAGAAGATGAGGAAGCGTAAGAGCGAACGCGCAATTTGTAACGTAATATAAATGATCTATCTTTCCTATTATTCGCCATTTTTCGTCCTTCCGCCTCATCTTCCTCACCCTCCCCCCCCCCCCTCCCCTCCCCCCTGATATTATCCTTCTCTCCGCGTAACTTCTCTTTCTTCTCACGACAACGTAAAACGGATTAACGCGCTTTTTTCTTCGACTTAGTTGCATCCAACTGGTTATAGAAACTTTTTGACAATTTTCAAGAAATCTTAACGCACGAACGGAGTTCATGTATTTTTTCCCCCTCAAATAAAATCACAAAGTTTCTCCGATCAGGTAATTAGCAATCGCGAGTTAGGAAGTTTCGTTCGTACATATCTCGCTCGTTTATGAGTTCTTCCATTTACGTTCACCATAGAGAAAATCAAATAACGTTCGACGAGGAAATTTTTTCGTTTGGTGCATAACGATTTCGACGATCCTTTGACGCGCGACGATCAAAGTGACCGACACACCACTTTGCCCTTATCGAGTATAGTTTTTCTATTCCTTTTTTTTTTTTTCTTCTTTTTTTTTCATTTCTCTTTTGGTTTTGTTTTTTCAATAAAAAAATTCGTTCTCTTGCTTTGGCTCGGAGAACATTCGGCGAACGATGCGAGCTTCTATCAACACGTTCCTCTTCTTTTTCACTTTATTCGAGTCTCTTTTCAACCTCTTTTTCGCTCTGCTAACGGAGAAGGATTTTTATCAAACCGCGACGAAGGACGGTGTACCCGACTTATCGTTCAACATCGATTCTTTTAAAAAAAAAAAAGAAAGAAAAAGAGAGAGAGAGAGACAAATTCATCGATTCGCGAGAAAATGCAACTAGATTCGAATGAATCCTTTTCGTTTGCACTCAGTATGATTAAAGGTCACTTCGTATAGCTTCGCAAAATCAAAGAGCATGATATTATCGGTGATGTTACTGATTTATTCTAGGATCGGTGTTTTTGTCAAATTCAACTT
Source organism: Polistes fuscatus (assembly GCF_010416935.1). Classification (NCBI taxonomy): domain Eukaryota; kingdom Metazoa; phylum Arthropoda; class Insecta; order Hymenoptera; family Vespidae; genus Polistes; species Polistes fuscatus. Next base: position 3,683,620 of record NW_025113173.1, on the reverse strand, counting down.
GAGATATAGGAGATTAAAAAGGACACACGAGGATTCGTAGAATGAAATTCTAGTCGCGTATTTCTCTCTCTTTCTCTCTCGAGAGATGTTTCTTTTCTCATTCAAACGTATGAAATTTCACGAGTATTGTCTGAAAGCTCAAGTATTACGAAACAAGTAACTTTATCTTATCTTCTTTTTATGAAAATGTAATCATCCGATAGACGTAATCAGGAATTACAGTATCGTACTCTCAATTAAGAACGTCTCAAGGAAAGATCTTATTGTTAATCGGGAGCAGAAGAATGAAAGGGACGCGAAGGGTTGATAGATAGACGAACGATAACAATACAAGCGAGGAAACCAATATCGACTCGTATCCGAAGCAGGTTCGGATTGATGAGTTCGCGGTCTACGATGTAAACGTAGTCACCGAGAAGCTTCGCCACGGTATTGGAGATTTGATTGATCTTGGTATATATAGTAGGATAGGACAGTATTGTGCCACCCGGTGTTAATTCCTATTAGTGAGTGAACCTCTCCTATGAACCTTGCCCAGTCTAACGCTACCGGCAATCTACACTCACGACAGGAGCTTCAGAATCATGCCCATACATTCGTTATTATCGCTTTCACCTTACCATAATCAAGACAGCTCCCTCGAGCCGCTCACTTTGCATATTCTACGAGCTCGAACGTTCAACGCGTGCTGGTTCGAATGGCTGGCTTGGTGTTTGAACGATTCCCTTTATCGAGCCGACTGTTCCTTCCAATATCAGGGAAACCTATTCTATATGAACATTATGACTGAGCAATAGCTCCATAGAAACCTTATCAAAACTTCCATTTATAAGTTATTCCAATGTGTCCTTTTAAATGATACCAATCGAATTCTAAAATAATATTTCCAGGATTATTTGATCCTATATAAAATAATCCTTTTATTCAAATATCAAAATATACAAAATAAAGAGTCAGATAAAAGTCAAATTCAATAACGAAATTATAGAAGACTAAAAGACAAAAAATAGGAAGATTATTTCCCTCGGGATCGTTGTTTCCAACGTTGCTCGATCCGAATTACACATCGACGGAGAGACACTGATTGCCGCATGTGCTCCGATGCACGCATGATTAGGGTTGCATTGGTGTAATTGAGTGGGCGGATTTCCGATTTGCATTAACGTCGAAGATGTTGCCGAGCTTCGGGTTACTAATGGCAGGGACACGCACAAACGGGAGAGAGAGTCTGCCTACCAATACTCGCTTAGGATTCCCTATCTCTCTCTCTCTCGGCATCTACGAGACATTGGTGTTCCAACTGCACCGTATCTGGATTGGTATTCCTCAAAGTGCAAGGGGTTAGGAGAAAGAGAGAAGAAAGAGGAAGTGAGAGAGGGTGAGGATAGGGAGTGGAAGTTCAGAGAGAAAGAGAGAGAGAGAGAACCTTGCCGAAGGCGTTGCAACCACAACCCGTGAGTGATATACCCTCAATATACACACTTTACCCTAAGATCTCACTAAATCTCTCCCCTGTTCGCTTACGCTCCAGCCCTTCCCATCCCCGCCACATCCACTTTCTCGACGTCATCCATAAGCCTGCATATAGTATCCACGGAAGTATTCATGAGGGCTGATAACTTTCAACCGCGTACCTTCAAATATCTAACGAGTTTCGGAAAATCGATGTACGATGTTTCTTAGATACTATCGATTACTTTAGAGCACGATAGTGTAATTGAAAGAAAAGTAATTCCCTCTCCCTCCCTCCCTCCCTCCCTCTCTTTCTCACTTTTGCACGACATTAAAGTTAATTGACTTTTCGTGCTTTTATACGGTCTTAACGACGGATTCGATATCTTGGCAGTTTCTTGGTTGAGAAACACGGTCTCAACCAGGATCGATAATAGTTCCAAAGTAATAGTCCTTACGATAGTTCCAACCTATAATATCCTTCTCGTTTGATTTATTGTTCGTGACGATTCAGACTAGTCTCCATCTCTATCATGGATATGTACTTATGAGTAGACCTAATTCTCTAGTAAGTTGAGTTGAAAAAAATAATGCCGAAAGATAAATGAAGTCTCCGATAAAAAAACGTGTTTCAAGCCTAAAGTTACTCTCTCTCTCTTTCTCTCTCTGTGTCCTGCCCTCCTCTTTCTGTCTCTTTTTCTCTTTTAGAGTCTCAGTTTTCTTTTCTTCCTAAAATCTTTTCGCAACAGCTGTTGCTAGCTGTCGAAGATTCTGAAAATAGGTGTGGAGGCCGGCGTCGCAAAACGTGTTAGGAATCTCCTATACAGAACGCCGATCCTTCCGTTCTTGACGTGTAAAAATCGTTGAGAAGCGTGCCTTTCACTACGATACCGGAACCGCTTTGGGCGTTTTCAAAATCGATTTTTCTAAGTTGCCTTTTTGTGTTAAGCTTAATCGTTCATTTCCTACCCTCTGTCTTCGTACAAAACGTTTGACAAGGTGTTATCGAAATGTAGGAAATTTGACACGTAAAGATTTATTTTGATACATTATTATTTACAATGATTGCAATTAAATATCCTTGGTAATTATGGAAGTAGATTAACGTACATAAAAATAGTTAAAATTTTATTTTATTTTTTTTTAGATTAAAATTTATTATATTATAAAATAAATCACATAAAATAAATTCACATTCAAAATTACCGATATAAATCTATTATATTTGTATTTAAAAGATAATAAATCAAGAAAATATATAGGAATAATTTAATGAGCACAAAATACGCAACATATTCGTACAAGGAATGTTACATTTATTCGAATATAAAGATGATGACGATGTATCAAAGACACTTACACAGACAATTAGATAAAATAGATAAATCATCTCAGGTTTCTCCTAATAAGTCTTCCTTAACAAGGATTATACTCATCTCATGATTAATCTCAAAGAGAATAAGGTCCTCTCAGAGTTTACGAGAAGGACCAATTCAAAGCTCTCTCTCTCTCTCTCTCTCTCTCTCTTTCTCTACATTAAATCATACCAATCCTAATTTGATAGACCAATAATTTATTACAGAAACATACCCTTTCTAAATCTCATTCTTACAGAAATAACTTATTTTAGAATGATTTCTATTATCATTTGAATTCCACGGAATGATAAATTTTATTTTTTCTCATTTCCTCGCACAAAAGAATTGACAGACAGATATGAATAAAGTTTGGCACGCGTGACTAGAAAGACGACCAGTGTTGTTAGGCGTGATATCCTACGAAAGTGTATTATTATTTGAAATCAAAATGATGAGAGAGAAAGAGTTCGACGTAATAAAACAAGTTAATAAGTTTGTGAATAGATGGGATGCGTGTTTGTACGTAGCATGCAGTGGCAGCAGTAGCACGTTGCGTTGGGTTGTGCAGCACCGCGGTGATACTTTAAGCAACAGGCGTTTTAACTGGCTGTCAGTGGGAATCCATTCACGAGTCGACGGTGCTGAATCGAGTGCGCTCGAGAGTCGTGGCAGGAGGAGGAGGAGGAGAGAGAGAGTAGCTTTTGGTGGTACGCCGACGACGTAAATGGTCGTAACAGCTCGACACGTTCAACAAGCTCACCGCTCTGGATCTCCAAAGAGAGCTTCTCCCTTTCTCTTCCCCTCTTTCAAGCTCACCTCTCACCCTTCATTTCGTTCCTAACCTCTCTCTCCTACCATACAACCACCACCACCACCTCCACCACCTCCACCATCACCACACTACCACCTATATTCCATGCACGTCGCACTCCCTCCATTCGAGCAGCTTTCAAGCGTAACTCTTAACGAATGTACATTTTACACTTTAATTTCTACGCCCCCTTTTCCTTCTTTTCTTCCTCCAACATCCGTTTCAACCTACGATTCTAGATGCGTTAGCGGATTTTAAATGTTCTTTACTCGAAATCTGTTCGTCATTGTACCAAAGCAACAAAGTTTCAAAGAAAGAAATTAGAGAAACTTGGAGGATGACTTTGGGAAAATGTACTTCTATTAAAATAATCGAACGAGAAATACTTTAGATCTTTGAAGGAATGGTTCAGCGAAGAAAGAGAGAGAGAGAGAGAAAAGGAAACGATATGATACTCGACTTCCAAAAAGGTACCAACGCATCGTGATATTTCGTCTTGCCAATGGCTGATCCAAAAGTTTCGAAATGACTGAGCATAATCTTCGTAGAAAGAAAGAGAGAGAGAGAGAGAGAGAGGAAGCAATACGACATGAGGCGTGGCGCAGTTGTAGAAAGTTTTAACGCGCGCGGCGTGATCTTGCAAATAGCCGTCGTAAATCAATAGCGAAGGGTGCTAGTAGAAGTGGGTTGGTTATGGGGGGTGGGGGAGAGGAGAGGGTGGGTTCGAGGTGGAAAAGAAGAAGTTGGGATGGTTCGTCGTCGAAAGGAAAGGAAAGGGAAGTCGAAAGGGGGCATTCGTGCGACTCGATAGACGAGAAAGAACTGAGAAGGAATGGGAAACTGTGAAGAAGGAGAAAGAAGAGCTGGAGGAGGAGGAGGAGGGGGTGGTGGAGGAGGAGGAGTAACGAGAAATTGAAGGAGCCCGTCGTAAATGGATGTTCGCGATTACGAGAAAAATCGTATATAAATGGCGTGGTGTGGGCAAAGGGGGTTGGAAACGAAGCGGAGGATGAAGTTTTATCTGTCGAATGGCTTGGACGCGTTCTCCTTCTCCTTCTCCTCTTCCTTCTTCTTCTTCTTCCTCTTCTTCTTTTTCTTCTTTTATAAACTAAGATAGAGAGAGAGAGAGAAAGGAAAGAAAGAATTTGTCCGTATGACGGTGCACGTTTTGTAGCGCGAGGAAAGATTTTGTATCAAAGATCGATTACCACGGAGTTATGTGATCGAAGGTACGCGACGACGTCGTGCATTTTTAACGTTGGCCCGACATACCGCCACCATCCTGCCCGTTTACCTTCTTTCCAAGCGACGTTTTCTCTGTCCCCTTGTAAAAACGTAATGCTCGCCATTCCGCCATTTATCATTCCACTTTGCCGTGTACGAAGTCTCTCTCTCCCTCTCTCTCTCTCTTTCTATTTCTTTTTCCCTTCGTTCGCAAGCCTCGATCGATATGCGTGAATCATTTCGGACGACGACGATTCACAAATTATTCGTCGCAATGCTGCTGCCCGGCGGAAACTTTTTCACACCATTTCCATACAATTACACGTTAATCGTTTCTCAGTATTTTCTCTTTTGTACGCTCATTGTATGAATATAATTACGCACATATAGATCATTTAAAGTTACACTTGAATTTTAAACTTTTTCATAAAATAATATTTATTAATTCTATTGTTCGTTGTTATTTATTAGAGGACATCATCCGTTCATTCAAGCGTTAACCATTTTAGGGAATAAATTTTGATCGATAAATTTTCTTCATAAACAAAAAATACAAATAAAAATAAGTAGAACGTGCGGTTTTCGAAAAGAAACGAGGATACAAGTATACGGTTTTTCTTCCTGTCGATAAATCATCCAGGACGACTGCTAGAGATCGAAGATTCCTTTGGAATACGTGCAACGCAAAACCGATTTCTCGATATTCACGCTTCCACATACAAAAATTCTATCCCGTTCATTCGACTCGGTATCTTTTCCCACGTATTTCGCTTTTAATTATGTATATTAATCGAATCGAGAAAAGGTAAAAAAGAAAAGAAAAAAACAAATCTAACAAAAAACCAAAAAGAAGCGATCGCAATTGTTGAACTCGCTCGGGAAATTCTTCATTTTGTTCGTCGGTTTTCAAATTTTACCGTTGATCGGTCATTAATTTTCTCCAACAAAAATACCATCCGTTCTTTCTATTTCTCTCTCTTTCTCTCTCTCTCATACCTTTTTTTTATTTTTTTTTTATCCACACCCGTTTCACGGATATACTTACATGTTGAACGAAATGAGTTATTATCCGCTTGTAATATCAGCTTTACGCTCGCTAATGTGGCGTTATTATTTTTTTTTCTTCATAGTTTTTATTTTTCAGGACAAAAATGTTACCTACGTATACGTCTCTCTCTCTCTCTCTCTCTCTCTCTCTCTCTCTTTGTATAACTAGAACGCATAACTCGTACATACGGTAGTCGGTGCGAGTGAACGTATTACTCGTGTGCTTGTTTATCGGTAAGAGAGTTAATTAGTTAGCAGAGTACACAAGGATATCCTCTATATGTATCGTCGTTACTGTATCGTACCTGTGTATCTTATTTCTACCTACGGCATTCGTTATATGCCAATAAATTCTATCCCTTTGCATACTCTTATACGAAGTTAGTTACGTTAAAAGAGAATAGAGATATAACACACTTCAATAAAATGATTAATATTCAAAATCATAAAATATTAATCATCATCATTATTATTATTATTATTATTATTATAATTATTATTATTAAAAGTTTATATTTATTAAAAGAGCCAACAAAAATGTTTTTTTTCTTTCTGACAATAAAGATATATCTCATTTGATTATCCGATATTATCTATTAAAAAATAAATATGAAATACGAGAGAAAATATATGATTCTCCTCGAATTTCATATAATCGTATATAACGAACGTTTTTCTTCCCGTATTAATAAGTTCCGTCAATGTGTTTCCCCCATTATTATTCCATTCTCGTTGTGCTCGTTGAAAAATAAATTTCTATTAAAAAAAATATATTCATACTCGAGATTCGACATCAATCTTCGAAGATCAATTTTCTAAGAAAATCATGTATACCCATGTATAATTCGATATTCCGAGAGCTAAGAAGAAAATTAACTTGGACTCGGTTATCCCAGATGGAGATAAAAAAGAAAGAAAAAAAAGATGCGACGAGAGAAAGAGATGAGAGGAAGAAAAAGAAAATTATCCGAGAAAACCTCCTAGCAGAGGCTTGTCCCATAGCATAACCATCTTTTTTTCTTTTGCTCACTATTTTTTTTTTTATCCTGTATTCCGATCGAGAAAAGCAAAAGAGAGAGAGAGAGAGAGAGAGAGAAAATGGAAGAAGTGGTTGTGGGTTAGTTGGGACGAAGGCTACGACACAACCGCGGGAGAATTTCGCGTTTATCGAAAAGAGAAAGCCGATTGGATATCAAACACCTACATATCTGCCAGTAGCACCAACCTTTACCAGTGCCAAGGCAATTTGATCACGATAATCAGGGATTACTTCTCTAGAGGAGGAACAGTGTGACTGGAGGAGGGTGGGAGGGAGGGAGTCGGGAAGAAAGCTAAAGAAAGACTGAATGAGAGAGAGAGAGAGAGGAGTTGAACATAGTACCGATCCCCAGACACGGAAAAGTAAAAACCTCCGACAGTAGTCCACCCCCATGACGGATCAGAGCGGCAAATAACTTTTTGCGATCCCCTCTGGCGAACGGTCTCGCCTGTCTCACTGTCTGATCGTGGCTTCTCAAAAAGAGAGCAAGATAGAGAATAAGGGAGGTACATAAAGAGAGAGAGAGAGAGAGAGAGTGTGGGACAAAGTAGCAACACGGACCATATGGCGTCACCGATAAAAACCGATATACCTTCGATGTCGAGCACGCCTAAAGTAAGGATTTGAGCTAAGCCTCGTCAATAGTCTATACGTGTTTGTGTATGTTCTCTGTGCATATGTGTGTATGATAAAAAGAGAGAGAGAGAGAGAGAGAGTGAGAGGGAAATAGCGGTAAAGCGATTTCCTTTGGTGAATGATAAAAAGAACGCTTCTTCCTCGAGAAAGGATAAGATATTGGTAGAAGGATAATTCTGTTGAAAGAAAATCGTTAAAGGTAAGCTTAAACTGTTATATATAATATATATATATATATCAGGTTAAACGTTGGTCCCTTTTACGGTTTTAATCCTTGGTAGAAAAATATTTACGAGAAGATTTGAATGCAAGCGCGTTTCTCTACAATTATACGCGTTCGTAATAAATATTAATGAATTCGTAAGATCGTGTGCAAGCAGAGACGCGAGTTTATGCTCGAATGCATTATTTATTTCTTTCATTGTATCTATACAAGAAAATAAACCCGGGTACACACACACCGTTAACGCATCGTCGTCGCTTAAGGAAATATAATTTAATTCTATTATTTTGCTAGTTAATTATTTTTGGCTTTTGGAAAATGAAAGTATTATCGCGTTTCTCGAGCATGAGAAAGTTTGTATTAAATTAATATTTCAACGATTTGCAGCTAGCGCATTAACGACCGTTGCGAATTGAATCCGATTTGTTAATTAATAAATACAAGTTTTCATTATCCGTCTAAAGCCGTTGGATTAATAAAATAAATTTTTATTCTCGTGTGCTCTGTCGAAATTATTTTTTATAATCTTCGACAGGTATTTTTACCACCTATCAATTAGTTCTAATTATAATAACAATTTATAGCGATCTAAATATTTCATATCTAAATAAAAGAATAATAATAATACTAATGATAATAAGAAGACAATTTGATTTTAGAAATAAATAGAATCAACGTTAAGAATTATCGTTCATGCTCGCGATACAACATCGTAGATCCGTTCGACACTTTCTCGGTAGAAAAGGTTGGCTCCGCTTAATAGAAATTTAATTGATCCTTCGGATATGCGCGGTCGGGCGTAATGCAAATGAAAGTGTTTGAGCGAACGAGCTTGCACAAGAGAGATGAACAGAGAGAGAATAGAAGGGTTAATCGTAAGCGAAAGAGAGAGAGAAAGAGAAAGAAAGTAAGAGAGAGAGAGAGAGAGAATTGCCCAAGGGGTTAGACGATGATCACAAGGAGCGAGTGAGAACGAGATAGACATAGACGGAGACAGAATTTCGCTACACGCATGTGGAAACAGGACAACAGCGAACAGCACTCTTGTCCCACGCGGCTCAATTCTCAACTACAACTACGAGCTTACGAACACCACCTTAACGGTGGTTGTTTCCTTCCTTCCTTCCTTCCTTCTTCCACTTGCTCGACCTTCCTCATCCCTCATTCTACTTTGTCTTTCTCTCCCTCTCTCTCTCTTTTACTATGTTCTCGTTCTGTTGTCGTTGGTAGCTCGTCTCACTCTTATCAGAGCTCGTACTGACGCGCTACTGCCTAACACCACTCTCGTCATCCCTCTCCTTCCCTCCTCTCCCCCTGTTCTCCATTTCACAAACCCCTGACGTGTGTCCTCCACTCGGAAATCCCTTCTACTCTCCCCTAACCCCTCCTATTTCTCCTCGCTGAATCGTAGCATCGTTAATCCGTTCTACGCCGACGGGATCACATACTACTAGCCAGCCTCGTAGCCACAACGCATGGCGATGCAGGTAGGATAACGTCGGCTTGCGCGTCGTTAACGTCGTCCTTCCTCGACTACAACATCCTCGGCTTCTCCCTTCCCTCTCCCACCCCTTTCCCCATTCCCATCCCTCCTGTGTACCTCTCCAGATCAAGAAACTCAGTTAGATGCATGTCCGTCTATTTGATAGCCCTTGTCGTCGATCCCCTTCATAGCTTATGATAGATCTTTTGGGATTAAGTTTCTGTCGTTGATCGACTTTATACTTTACTAAAGATTCAGGATTTTCTAATGGGATAATAAAGATTTTCAATTTTTATGCGATTATGGTTTAATTTTTATATAAAATATTTATTAATGTTTTTGGATAGTTATTGAAGTTATACTTCTTTCGGCGCGTTGGAGAAAACGTAATGGGAAGTGATTTGTTCCGAGCGTCTGGAAAAACGACACCATGAAGTTTGTCGGTATTTACGACGCGCGCGCAAAGCGATTTCAAGTATACGGCATGAAGTTGTCTTCTCTTCTTTTCTTCCCCCTTTTTTTCTCAAGCGGGTCACCCATCCAAGTACTAATCGTACTCAGCGCCGCTTTACTTAAAGATCGAAGCGAGAACTAATGCTGTAACCGCGCCATGGCTGTTGACGCGTGAAGTAATTCGACATATCTCTCTTATATTTGTGTGGACTGATATCTATAGTTTGATATTTTCTTTTTCTTTTTTTATTCTTCCTTATATATAGAATATATCGATCGATTGAAAATAGTTTCCTTTATTTTTTATTAAATAAATAAATAATAATAATTAGTAGCTTATCTTCTCATACTTCCAATCCTTCCACTTTTTACTTGGTCACGCTATATATATTTATAAAATTAATATAATAAATAAATGAATAAAAATATAATAATAAAAGAAAAATAATCGGCTTACATTAGCGAATATTATCGATCATCAAGCAAGGAGGGGGGAACAAGTTTCTTTATCAACTATATTCTATGTAAAAAGATAATTTATAATAATAATAATAATAATAATAACAATAATAATAATAATAATAATAATAATAATAATATTTTTTTTGGTTAGTTTTTTTTCTTTGTAGTTATTTTTTAGGTTATTGAGGTTATGTTCGTTTCGGTACGGCAAAGAAGTATAACTTCTTACGTGCGTACATAAGTACACACACCAATTTTTTCTTTGAAGTTTTTTTTTGAAGTTATTTTTGAGGTTATCGAGGTTATGTTCGTTTCGGTACGGCAAAGAAGTATAACTTCTTACGTGCGTACATAAGTACACACACCAGTTTTTTTATTTGATACAAATTATATATCATTTTGTTGTTGTGATATGGTAATTGTTATCTCGTTTCATTTATATATATTTTGTAATAAATTAAAAAATAGAATACTTTAAATATTCTTAGTACAATAATGTAATGAGAAATGAGTTTTCTTTTCTTTGTAAATTATCTACGGTCATCTTTTGGTGGCCTTTTAAGAAATCTAAATGAATAAAGGAAAGAAAAATATGAACATTTTCAAATGAAAGAAGCATGATAAAAATTCTAATGGGTTAGGTATTATTTAGAAATAAATTTAGTCTCGTCATAGTTTTTAAATAGAGAATCGTATTATTGTAAAATGTTATCACGAGTATGTCTCGACGACACGTCTCTCATTATTCGTTAGACCGATAAAAGTGCGGAGAGACATACACGCACGTGAAGTGAGGGAAAAGTCGGTGACCGTCGTCTACGGAGAATGACAAACCTATACGAAAGGACTTTTCAAAGCCATCCCTCACTCACTCTGACAAATCCTTCATCCTTCTTTTCTATTTTGCCATCCGATGGAACGAACGGCCATGCATTCGCAGATAAACGATCCCTTTACACGCTACTTCGCGTGAAGGATTAGCGAGAAGTACGTCATATATCTCTTACTCCCGTTTTCTCCTCCTCCTCCTCCTCCTCCTCCTCCTACTCTTGGATAATGAAAGTTGAGAAACGTCCACTTGCGAAAAACGAAATGCATGTGTATTCTTTGAGAATTTTGTCAAGGAATTCCTATTTTACGTTAGACCGTTTAACTTCTCATTTTGAAGAATTTCGGTAGTTTACTTTGGAAGAGAAATACAACGAAGACAAACGTTTCCAACATTATTCCGCATCCCTTATGTTTAATTATTTTAAATTCTTACGAGACTCTGCGAGATAAAGATGAATATTCGTTTGAGTTCGTTTAGAAATTTGTCGCGTTTTTGTTACGATTACGAAAATTACTCGTTTGAAAAAAAATAAATAGAATAAGATAAACGAAATAATAATAAAGATCTCGTAGAGTAATTAATTTCACGAAATTTTCCGAGAGAATATATTATTATCGAGGTTAATGAATTTTTGGCGGATTGTGTCACGTCCTTGGATAAGCAAGTTAATAAAATATGTATATGAAAATCAATCAGCAGGAATTAAATCGAGATCATCGAGTTTTCAACTAAAGCCTAGCAGCAGATTTCACGATTACGGCAAAACGTGCTCCATACAATTTAATTCTTTGATGAGTGTTTAACGGCTACAGCGGGTACTCTTTCAATTAGTATTCCGCGCGGTCGAGCGCCGCAGTCAGCACATAATTTGTCCGCTTCACGACAGTGCTCATCAATATTCTCCAAAGGTACAAATGCGGAATGTTTCGTTTATATTCCGCCTCGCTTCTTACTTGGATTTTTTACTCTACCCGAGGGACAACATTTTCGAAGCTCTCTTTTCTTCCTCCCTTGGATTTAGATTTCTCCGAAGTTTCGTTGCTGGACGTGTAACACCCTCTCTCTCTCTCTTTCTTTCTTTCTTCTTGTCAGATTCTTTTAATCGAATTCTACATGTGACTTGAAGAAACGACTTCGAGTTTGCTCTGGCAAAGCAAAATTACGAAAAGAAGAAGAAGAAGAACAACAAAAAAAAAAAAAAGAAGAAAAAGAAAAGAAATATGACAGATGGTGCGAAAAGTTGTCGAAAGTAGAGATGGTATTTTACAGATAAGAACTAGCTGATACCCCATTCGTTTCGTGGTTAAAGAAAAACTTCAATGTAATTAGAAATAAAACAAGTCAAATATACATTGATGAGGTAGAACGATAAGAAACTCCTAGCTCGATTTTGCTCTCCTTAACCTTGCACGAACGTGTGTCGAGTGCAGGAAGACTTCCGGTTGGCTAGCTGGTATCACCACCTGGTCCAATGTCTTAAAGCATGCTAGAGCGGCAATTTAACTTTGTATGTACCTGAGTTACGTGCTTACCGCATACCAATGGGTTTGATGGCTTGTGCGAACTGCATCGGTCGTAGTGCGAAAGGATGTCTTAAAACCGTTCGTAGAACAATACCGCACGTCAGCCTAGAGTAGGAATCGTGCAACCATCAAATACCCTCCCCCTTTTCAGCTAAAACCTTCGTCCTCCCCCACAGTTACTTACCCCATCAGCAACAGCGTTTGCTGTTATCTGCCTACAGCAGCGCCCTTCCGTTCAGACGTTCATCGAGCAAACGAAAGTGTAAACTGTGAAGAAGGGGGATTTGAGTGAAGGAGAACGAGGCATATTCGCACCTTTTGCTTTTCTGGCGCTGTGCAATTTCAAATTAATTATGCATCGACCCACCCCCTAAGTGTGGTGTAGGCAGGCGTCGAGTAATAGTAGGCCGGTTCACGCCTCCCTGGCCGAAAGAGGCAGCTAATAAACCGGCATCAATTAGTCGACACGCAATACCGTGACCTGTACATATACTGTCGGTTGTATTCATCAGTCGGTTTCGTCCTTGATGCGCACGATGCGAACGAACGGAGCGAAAACCACCACCGAAGCTCTCCCTTTCCATCCTTTTTTCCTTTTTTTTTTTCTCTTTCTTCTTTTTTGTTTTGTTTCGATTTTCCCTTTATCTCTCTTTCTCTCTCTTTCTTTCTTTCTTTGTCTTTGTCTCCCCAACGGTTGACGCTCTCGATGTAACCATCCGCGAACGAACAAATGTGGGCGATAAAGGAGAGTAGAATGGGAGGAACGACAAGGTGCGGATGCAAACGCGGGCGCAAAGCCGGAAAAGGGCGAAAGGGATCGACGATACTCCGGGGTCGGAGTGTGGTGCTCCTGAACCAGCGTACTCGTGAAAGTGGAAACACGATCGACCGTACTCGCGCGGTCGCTCGGAAAGCTTAAATCAACTTGATTTAAATCGTTGAATCCAAAGTCGAACGAACGAACGAACGAACGTACGTACGAACTAACGCGCATGCGTCTTTCCTTTATTCCTCTCTCGAAATCGTTTAAAGCAATTCCCACTAGACAGAACACTTTAAAAAGTCACCCTTTTCTATCCCTTTTCCTTTCAATCTTTGATAGACGATTGAGGGTTCATTTACATTGTGTTATAGCGTCAGGGTAACGCTAACAACGACAAGATTTTGTCCGAATCCCGAATCGAAACAAATTCCCACCTGACCAGAGACGAATTCCTGGTTGTCCGAACGTGTTGCACGAGTTCGCAATGTTTCGAACATCGACGAGAACCAATCCGATTATTCGTTGTAGTATTGTGCCTGGTTGCTTGCTTGCTTGCTTGCTTCCCTGCTGTCGTCGTTCCATACGTTTCGGCTTCTCATTGCTTCGAGAGCAACGACATGACTAAGCGGATTATTCCCTTCTATCTGATAAAAAAAAAGCTGATTCCTTTCGTTATTTCTTTTCGACTTTAACTTAACGCGTCGATGCACATTCGATCATCCCGCGGGTATCATCTTCCTTCCAGCGTATTCAAATAAAAACAAAATGAAAGAAATGACGAAATAAAACACCCGAGAAAGAAACGACAAAGAAAAAAGAAATAAAGAAGAAGAAGAAGAAGAGATGAATGCATCATATTCGATTGGATTCTTCCTTTTTCGAAGGACAGGTACATACTACGGGGTATGCACGCATATCAACTTTTTGCAAGGAAGTTCAGATCGAAAGTTGTTCAAGATGGTCCCGAAACTTTTCTGTTTTTCCACTCGTTGCTATTCATGACCGGATGGAAAAATCGCAGAGGAGGCTAGTCGGGGATACGAGTCTTGGCTCGGCGGTAAGGCAAAGAAAAGAAGAATCGGGGTAAAATAGGGGAAGGGCTGGCGGTGGGCGGAGTGGGGGGGACTCGTAGGAAGAAAAACCGAGGTGGGGTGTAAAAAAAAGGGTGGAACTTCCGAGAAAGTATTATCCCGTGGGTTTTTTCTTCGATCCTCGGTCGCACTTTTAAGTCGAAGCGTGTTGTCCCCGATGGCAAAGACGAAGAAGAAGAAGAAGACGAAGATGAAGATGAAGAAGCTCGTTGAAATCCCTTCTTTCACCTCTTTTACCCTTTGCCCTCTTCTCTTTACCCTTCTCCTTTCTCTGTCTCTCTTTTCTCCTCTTAGTTGTCTTCGTATCATCGAGGATCTCATTAAAAGCATCGCAAGCCACTCGATTACTTACCCTTCCTGCACTTTGATTTTTCTCGTCCCTTTCTACCATTGGCCGAAGTTTCCCACTCTCTCTCTCTCTCTCTCTCTCTTTCTCTAGTTGACCTGTATAAGTACGTGCTGAATTAATGAGACGATTCTCTCTCTCTCTCTTTCTCTCCTCTCGTCTCCTCTCCATTCCCTTTTTATTTTTTCTTTTTGATTCTCTCTCGAGAAAGCTCTCTCCCCGATCGAGTATCGTTAAAAAAAAGCTTGCCTCTGATTCTCTGATTGAAGAAGCTCAGTCAGTAACGAACCTCGCCGACGAATAATCGGAGAGTGATTTTTTTAATGTTTTTCTTTTCTTTTTTAATTTGTTTTTCCTCATTTTAACGCATACAAAACTCGTAACCTATTTAACAGTTTATCTTATTCTCTTATCGTCTACTACTTTGTCTACTATCGCTTTTCTTTTTACTTTTTTATCTTTGTGAACATATTTATTTGCAAGGGTAAAAAGGGTCAATTCGATAGAAAACATTTCAATACTCTCGTTTGAAAATGTAAAATAATTCTCTTACAATTTTAATAGGATATAATATTTATTATTTATTCCCTTTTATTATCGATAAAGTAATTTTCCTGATTTAAAGTACGGCTTTGTTTAAGATAAAGGATAAACAATCATTTCATCAGCTTTGAAAAAAATCGTTGATCAACGTTCCGTGCTTGAGTCAAATTGTTTTTACTTTTACATTGTTCCTGCAAGCAGAAATAGAGAAATAGGTAGATAAATAGATAGATAGATGATAGATAGATAGATAGGAAGAGAGAAAGCTTGATCTGCGATCGTGGTTGAGCCCGTTTACGGCATGTCGCTTCCACGTACCTCGACGAAGTATTGAAAGTAAATTTAGCAGGAAATCGGCGTGTCATGGCGTGACTCAGGAGCCAAGCACAGTTTACGGTTGAGCATGGTGGTCTAAGTTTGACGTTGGAATCGATTGGACCACCGCGGCACGTTTGCTTCAGAATCAGCCCCCTTTCACACATCCCTTCGCGATATTTTCCTATTGGTATACACGGTGTTGATTGTGTGCGTCATGACACGTTCACGCGACTTGTATCTTTTTATTTTTTTTTTTCTTTCTTTTCTACGTGACTGAATTTTCTTATTTCCTTTCATCTAACAAGGGATGGAAAGTGAAACGAAGTATCGTTCGAAAAATGCATAGGGAAAATCTTCTATCGGAATACATACTAGGTACTACTAGGTAGTAAGTGCACACAAAGTAACGAGTGTCTATAAGAATCGACCTATGAAAGCTTCTTTTCGATATCCCTATTCGATAAGGAGCAAACTTTTATGCGACGTCGTTTTCCGCGCACAACAATTCTCTTTTTCCATCTCCTTTCCTCTTTTACTTTCTTCAGATATTTTTCTGTCGCACGTACGCATCTTCCAACACACATTCTATCCTTTTTCAAAGCACAAGGGAGCAAGCTTTCACCTATCAGGATCGGTAAGAACATTCTACGGTCTTTATACTTCACTTCTCTCTACTCTCATTTCTTTTGTCCACAAAGCCAGCAGGTGTCTACTGATACTTTCGTCGAAGGGCATCGTTTGCCTCTTTTTCCGCCAAAGATTATCGTAGATGGTGGAAGTTGAGTCACCGGGATTTCAAAGTTAGGAAGAACGTGGGCAAAGAGAAAAGGGATTTAATGAAGGTTGAGTAAGATAACAAAAGATAGAGCGAGTCTAGGGAAATTAAAAGCTGATGGTATGTGTGATGGGGATTGTTTGTTAAGAGAGATAGAAGCAAGGCGTAGTTAACGTTCGCGGCTAGCCAGCTAATGGCGCTATCCAACGCTGACCTGCTGCTTCAGTGTGCGCCTTTCCTTCTTCCAATTACTCCCCCCTTTCCGTGGCCTTGTCATGTCGTCACCGTTGCACCATGACCTTGGCCCATAAATAGAGCGAGTACTCACAGAAACAGTTTGCAGGGGCCACCAACAACCACAGGATCACCAGCGCGACAACTACCCTGACACACGTGGGTTGGTAAAGTACCGAACCGCCCGTGTTCCCCACGGCTTGTTTGTTTGGCCCACATAGAAATCCACCCCCCCCCCCACCCCCCCAACCCCCCCCCCTTGTATCTGTATGACCTTATGACGGAACTCGTCATGGCTACGCAGGCGCACCGTGTGCACGACTCCGAAGAAAAAGTGAAGTCACAGCGAAGAGGAATCCGCTGAGAAAGGCTCGGCCGGCCTTCGAATCGATCGACAGATTCTGCCATCCTTCCGTTACTTTCCACTACCACACTTTCCAACTTTTCGGGCACACGAAAGAATCGTTCCCTCGTCGATGGGGGTTTGTGTGGAGAGAGTGGATGGGGGTTGGAACGGGAGGACACGGCTTGATCGAACTCACCATCCGATTCCACTCTCTCTCGTTTTTCTTCCCTCCCTCTTTCTTTCTTTCTTTCTTGCTTTCTTGCTTGCTTTCTTTCTTTCTTTTCTTCCCTGGCGTTTCTTTGCCGACAGAAATTTACGAGTAGCTAGAAAATTTATTGGTTCGCGATGCTTATCGTGATTATCGGGACAACGTTGTCTTTGTCTCTAACGGATCATTCTCTCTCTCTCTTTCTCTTTCTCTTTCTCTGTTTCTTTCTTTCTCTTTTTCTAATCAAAGTTTTCCTTCAAATGCGTATCGAACAAACATCGAATAGCAAAAACGTCTTAAGCTTTTCAGAAACGTACCTAACTCTCGGAGAAACTTTTTTTTTTGATCTTCCATTTTAAGTAATCCCGATGAAAAAGTCGAACCGGTGAATTATTCGTTGTAGAAAAATACAAAAATAATCTAAAATATAGAGATCTTTGGTTATATAGATACTAGAAAAGTAATTTCGGTAATTTGTACCTAAGGAAAAATCAATTTTAGGAGATTAAAGTGTACCGTTATCGATAATTTACAATAATGCGAGCTCTTCTGGAAATGAAAATTCATGACCTGGATAGAGTAAACGTCCTATCGATATTATAATACAAACTTATCTTTTAATCCCGATTTTCTATCATGTTATTGGAAAATGATAAGAATGAAATATCGTCGGGTAGGATATAAATTTTCAAAATAATCAAGTATTTTAGCTTCATTAAATACATTAACTCGTATCTTTTTATTTATTTATTGAAGTTATACTTCTTTTGGCGCGTTGGGGAAAATGTAATGGGGAGTGATTTTGTTCCGAGCGTCTGGAAAAACGACACCATGAAGTTCGTCGGTATTTACGATGCGCGGCAAAGCGATTTCAAGTATACGGCATGAAGTTGTCTTCTCTTCTTCTTCCCCCCTTTTTTTCTCAAGCGGGTCACCCATCCAAGTACTAATCGTACGCAGCGCTGCTTTACTTAAATGATCGAAGCGAGAACTAATGCTGTAACCGCGACATGGCTGTTGAGACGCGTGAAGTTATTCGATATATCTCTTTTATATTTAGTGTGGACTGATATCTATAATATGATATTTTATTATTCTTTCTAATATATATATATATCGATAATAAATTTAAATTAATAATAATAATAATAAATTTTTTTGTTAAGTTATTTTTGAGGTTATAGAGGTTATGTTCGTTTGGTACGGCAAAGAAGATAACTTCTTACGTGCGTACATAAGTACACACACCAGTTTATTTATTTATTTATTTATTTATCTGTTTTGTTTTATTTAATTAACTTTTTTACTATCGATGGGGAATAATATTTGGATATATTTAACTTATCGAACTATTAATCTACTGCAAGATCAACGACCTAACCAAATGGAAGGTGAAAATCTGCGAGAGACACGTCGCTTCTGGAAATTGCTAATAGCGTTTAAGAAAAAGGAATAATTAAAGGTGCGGAGGCAGGCATAATGAGGTTTGGAAGAAAAGGAAAATGGAAGAGTAGGAGTGGGAGAGAGAGAGAGAGAGAGAGAGAAAGAGAAAGAGAAAGATAGAAAGGAAAGAAATGGCTAGGGAAGAAACCGTAGAGATAAATTTTCAACGCATTTACAGTTGCCAAGACGAAGGAAAAATATTATTCGAGATAAATGTCGATGGTCGTTAAGACCCAATTACTCCAGCTAATTATTTCTTTGTTCTAACGAAACGTACTTCATTTAAGAAGAAACTACGCTATCCTTTGAACCGAAAATGAAAAACCAATTGCTTTGACGGTTTCTTTTCTATATTTTCTTTTTTTTTTTTCTAAAAGAAAGAGAATAAAAAAAAAAAAACAAAAATTTATTACTCGTTCCAGCACTGTTCTAAATATTTTTAAATATATTTTTATTTAACGTTTTATTTTCAGAACGAATTATGAATTATTACAAAATAATATATACACGGATAGGGGTTAAAAGTTTAGGTTTCTTTTTTTTGATCAAATTTATTATTATTTAAAATAAAATATATTTTGTCAATCTTGTATGCGTGTAATTATTTGCATATTTAAAAAAAGAATAATAATAAGAAAAATTCGTTTTATTTTAGTCAATAATTTTGATTGATTATGGTTGTTTTAATGTTACTTACAATTAGAGCATCCTAGTTTTTTGTTTTACGAATCATTAACCGTACCCTTTCTTTCACTCGTTAAATCAAACATCTTAAACGCCATAAATCATGCTAGTCTACTTCTTGGTATTAGCTTGATGAAATATTTTATACCAAAAAAACAAAATTCTTTTCCCATTGTGTAAAACTTTACTTTACGTCCATCTATTTTCTTTTATTCATACGTACACTTTAGCAGTTCCATGTGATCATGTTCGTTGAAGCGTCAGCATATAAGCTTGACAACGCATTCTTTCGTATTCTATTTCCTCTAACGTTACCGCGATTTTTCGCTTTATATTTTTATATCATCCGATGTAAGATATTTTTTTTTCTTTTTGTCTGACTCCGAGCAATGTCATTTCGTAGATGCGATTTAAAAATTTCATCATAACGAAAAAATTGATGTATACGTGTTGACGTTACATTATGAAATCCGTTAATTCGTAAAATAATTTGCTAAATCGTTAAATAATTATATTAAAAAAGAAGACAGTATTACATATTTTTTCAATAGGTAATATACAAATTTTCAAGATTCGAATAGGTTGTAAGGTATGAAATTGAAATTTGATCCGATATAACAACACGACTGACAGAACATTGGTTTTCAAAGTACAAGTAGAGATAAGAACGGATCACTACGAGCAAAATGTTGTAAAAATAAAAGCAGACTTTAAAGATAGATCAAATTTCAATCTTATACTATAACTATTCACATATGATCTCGTTATTTTATAAAACTACTAGTTTTTTTTTTTTTAGTGTATAATAAAATACTTTTTCTATCCTTTCTCAAAGACACTTTGTTATTTCAGATAAAACCTTAGGTTTTTCACGATTCAACTGAATTGTATATAATAATAATATAACACCGACGTGTATATCCTATTTTGTAAAATGTACATACGACAAGGAAAAATAGTTTATCTCTATCTATTCATATCTTTCTCTTTCTTTCACTGTATGCGTCTGATAAAATGCGTATAATAAAAATGTGTGTATAGGAAGATTTCTTTTTTCGTTTTTTTCTTGGATCGTATCAATTCGTAGATCATATCGAAAGCACGAGGATCATGTAATGTTCATGCGAGGATGAAGATCCGAGATGAAATAGATTTCAACCCCATCTTTCTTTCTCTCTCTTGCTTTCTTTCTTTCTTTCTTATTTCTGTAAGAAAGAAAGAAAAAGATCGAAGAGTACCGCTATTCGAGGAAAAATAATGCTGATATCCGATCACAATAGGGACACAATGGACAATGGAGAAACGACGACTGTCCGACTCCAAGCACTCAAAAGAATTGGTCGGTGGTTTCTTGACCCCGTGTAACGTGGCCGAAGCTTTTGCCTTGCTTGCCTTTGGATAGTTCAAAACTCTCCGGGAGCAGGTGGCTTTGGAATGGTGTCTCGAACGAAACTGCTTCTACCTTCTCTCTTCGTCTCTATTTCAACCAATCTTCTTTCCTTTTCTAGTTTCTATACACACCTATACACACACGGCCATATAAGTGCTATAGAAATTGAAATTGGTCATTCTCTTTACGTTACATACTAAAGTTTAAATAGTTATCGATTTAAAAGCTGTTGTAATGTACCAACCATGTCAACGTTACACGGGGTTTAACATGTTCAGTCGAAGTTTAATTTAAACATTTTTTCTTTTTTGGAGAAAAATTTGTATACTTTTGTTACTTAGGAATCGATTATTTATTTTTATTTTTTTTTTTTAATTAATACAAAGTTTTATAACGCGAGCTTTATACAGTGTATTTGAAATGTATAGTAGTGAAATATATTAAAAAGAAAAATTTTTATATTTTAGAGATTTAATAGTTATATTTAAGAAGAGTATTTATTTACGTATTAATAGCATCTAATTACCACCAACAAAATCTGAAAGCAAGTGAACATGTTACATGTGAACAAATTATATAAGGATTTAATTCAATCATTTTTTTTTTGCAGAAAAATTTGTATACTTTTGTAACTTATAGAAAATTCGATTATATATTTTTTTATTATTTTTAGTTTTTTAATTAATATAAAGTTTTTTAACGCGAGCTTTATACAGTGTATTTGAAATGTATAGTAGTGAAATATATTTTGTTCATAGTTGGCTAATTATTTAAAGAGAAAGATTTGTATATTTTAGAGACTTAAGAGTTATATTTAAGAAGAATATTTATTTACGTATTAATAGTACCTAATTACCACCAACAAAATCTGAAAGCAAGTGAACATGTTACATGTGAACAAATTATATAAGGGTTTAATTTAATCATTTTTTTTTTTGGAGAAAAATTTGTATACTTTTGTAACTTAGAAATCGATTATTTATTTTTATTATTTTTTTTTAATTAATACAGAGTTTTATAACACGAGCTTTATACAGTGTATTTGAAATGTATAGTAGTGAAATATATTTTGTTCATAGTTGGCTAATTATTTAAAGAGAATAATTTTTATATTTTAGAGATTTAAGAGTTATATTTAAGAAGAGTATTTATTTACGTATTAATAGCACCTAATTACCACCAACAAAATCTGAAAGCAAGTGAACATGTTACATGTGAACAAATTATATAAGGGTTTAATTTAATCATTTTTTTTTTGGAGAAAAATTTGTATACTTTTGTAACTTAGAAATCGATTATTTATTTTTATTATTTTTTTTAATTAATACAAAGTTTTTTAACGCGAGCTTTATACAGTGTATTTGAAATGTATAGTAGTGAAATATATTTTGTTTATAGTTAGCTAATTATTTAAATTAATTTTAATTATAAAAATTTATCATTAAAATAATTGCGAATTAAAAATACTACTCAGAATGATAGAATCAAAAATAAAATATAATTCGAACTAAACACGTTTAACCCTTAGACTCTTCATATGTACGTAGATTAAAAAAGAAAATGAAGTACTGTAAAAGAAAATAAACATCGAGTTAGGATAAAAGGCGGGAAGTTTCGCGGCACGTTTCTACGTCGAATAAAAAAAAATAAATGTTGTCTTCCTCTTTTAAAAAAGGGGGAAGAGAAGACTCTTTCTCAACGTTCATCTTTCTCCCTGTAATCTTCGCGCTCTGCTACGATACGCTCAAAGGGATGTGCAAAATCGCGTGATGCACTGTATCCAAACGAGCATGCACGCGACGTGGAAAGAATCAACGAGCCGTGTTCCACGCCGATTCCTGCTCTGTAAAGCAGAAAAACAGGCAACAGCTACGAGCCTTTTTCTTTTCCTCGTAGGGAAAGGGCATCCCTTTTTTCTAGTCGGGGCACTTTCCTTATTTTGTTGTCGTCGTTGCATTTTCTAAATCTTTAAAATGTTATTAGCTTTGAATTGGTAAAATGGAAGATTAGAATTTAGATTTTCATTGGATTCGACAGTAACCAGAAAGTATCGATTTCGAATCAGAGGAATATCCACGCATTTACGAGCTTGTAACGAAGCACTCAATACAAATAGATACACGCGTTAGACTTGAAGCAGATTTCGCTAGTAAATCTGAGTTTACGAAGGATTCAACGGGTCTCTCTGACTCGCGACTGAAATTTATGTGCGGCCGTTCTCTTCCGTTACGCGGTTATGCATTCTCGCTTGTGTGTTGGTACAACGAGTCTACCTCGTATCGCACCTTCTGCATCGGTCTTTGTAATGCATAGTAATCGATAGATGCTCCCTATTTTACGTACTTCCGGAACGTTCCTTGAAGCTCGCTCGACCTCCATCTTAGATAATGTAATTTCTACCTTGCTTAAATATTCTGTGCCTTAAATTAAGAGGAGACAAAAAAAAACAAGCCAATAATTTCACGATAAAATCAAAAAGAAAACTTTTAATTTATTATATATACATAAATGTGTATATAATACCTTCGATAACTAACTTTCTATCTTACATTATTATTATTATCATTATTATTATTATAGATGATAAAACGTTTTGATACGAGATACAGTTACTTGTTAAAATGAGATTTTCGTGGTATAAAAATGTTCTATCTCGAGTTCGCGAAAAGTTTGGCCGGTAGTTGGTTTTCTCGCTTGAATCTTTCGTAGGTTGGAACGTACGTGTTTCCCAACACTAAGTTGTACGAGACTAGAGACCGTTTTGTCAGGATCCTCTCGACGGCGGGAACGTGAGATCGTTATTTCATTATGGTTAATTTGAGACTGAGTGCGCTCATGGGGGGCCCGACCAGATAACAGAGGGATTCGCGTCATTAGAGGGACGCACCTAGTGAAGATTAACGATCTCCACACTACACCGTATAACGTACGCCATACTTAATAATATTTATTTACATTTATTTATGATTGACCATCACATATATTATGTTCTACTATCGTGGAATACAAATATTTTCTATGTTAGATTTGTTTCTTTTCTTTACATTTTTCTATTTCATATCGATGAAACGCATTTTCATTCGAAATTATTAAATTACTTAGGTTTGAATATTTTCTACCTTAAGTAGAATACCGAAATGTAGAAAATTTGATGCGTCGGCAAAAATGTGCACGAAGAAAGCTTTCTCAGGCAAGAATACTACTACTACCCACCGAATTACGTAAAAGCAAGGAAGAACCTCGAGGTTAGTGCTCGTCGCGTTATCGATCCGTCGTCATTGCCCTTTACCGGTCCTAGGATAAGTAGATAAATAAAATTGCATTATATAAAAGAAGTAAAGAAACCTTTACCCTCTCATTATTTTTCCTTATGCAAAGAATAGAAAAAATTCACAACAAATGAAATATCTATATTTAGTTTTAATCATTTAGTTCTAGTCAATTTGTATCACCTTTTAAACGAGTAATTATTATATAAAAAAGTTGATAATTATCGGTTAACGAGAATATTGATTAGAGTCACTCCTATTATAATTATCCCAACTCTGAAAATCAGGAATTGCAATAACTGCAATGTCAAAACTTAATCATCCATTTAAAAGCTATTCGGTAAATTCGTATTACCCATTTAATTGATGGACATTAATGAAAGGGTCATTTTTTCGTGATAAATATGAAACTTTTATCGGTCGATCTTTAAAGAATCAAAATCAAAAGCGTTTAAAAGCTAAACCATAGATTATCGGACTTACAAGCGACACACGGATGAATTGGATAAGTTGTTCTATTGGAAGAAAGAAAGGTTAACGATCTTCGAAGCGAACGGCAATATTGGTTCGGAGGATTGACCGGCAAAGTCGCGTTCACGCTCGGAATCTAGTTTGGTGTGTTCCGTGAGCTTTTATATTGAGTCGTGTGCTCTCGCACACACACACACACAGGCACACATACATACACACAGACACAAACGCAAACGCAAACGCAAACGCAAACTGGATAAAAACACACACCCTCACACTCACACCCACACACACAAACGTACCTATATATTTCCACGAATCTCATAGATTTTCCACGGTAAATTAGATTAGGCTTGTCTAACCGCGAGAAAGATAGAGAGATAGAGTGTCTCGTTCGAAGTAACGAATAACGAGGATGGTCGTGTGCGCTTTTGTAGGATTTAGGAGGGCGCTTTTCTTTTATCGATTTTTCTCGAGGATAGAAAGGGTCGGCGGCACTAACCAAAAGAACCTCGAATGCACGAGCAAATTTTACGCGTCGGTCAAATAAAGCAGAAGGTATTTGCTTTTCGACGATATCTTAGTCCCGGTCCCCCGTCCCCAACGCAGACAGTGAGCTACGTTGGATTCGGGGAAAGAAAGAAAGAAAAAGAAGACATTTCTAGGGGTGGGGTGGGGGGTAGGGGAAAAAGTGTAATTTTGAGAGAAACTTCGTAGCATTCTCCGACTATACGAGTGGATTAACTCACTTTGTTCTCTCACCGGGTAGATTCCATAGCTCGATATGACTCTGCCTGACCGAGTCGTGAATTTGGCGTTTGCCGAGGTGGAACCATCGATATATATATGTATATGTAAAATATATGTATATATGTGTGTGTGAATGTGTGCACACGTAACTCATATACGTAGCAGAAACGACCAAGCCGTTTCATACGTTTGCCTCCGTTGAAAAGTGGCCTCCCAGATAAAGCGAGAGAACAATAGTACGAAATTATCTACCCCCCCCCTCTTTTTCCCCGAGCTATCTCGAACGCTTGTAACAGAGAAGTCACTGGATGCGAATAATCGCATCTCGCGTTTCCCCTTTTGTTATCAATGTCGTCGTTTTATTCAAATTGTCCGATTTTGAAAAGTAAATAAAACGTTCTGTGCCTGGATATATATATATATGTGTATATAGATATAAATATTCTGGATTTCATCGAACGGAAATTATTCATATCACTCAACAACGACAACCTTAACGAGTATAATTCTAACCAAGTGATTTTATTTCCAGTTTAACTTATTATTATTATTATTTCTTTATCTTATGTTTTTTATGAGATCAGTTTTAGGTAACTAACGGATATTGGTCTAACGATGTTTAGATCATTTACGACAGGGGCCAAGGTAAGAAAAAAAAAGAAGGGAAAAAGAAAAAAAGGAAAATCGTGGGAGGTTTAGACATTTCGACGTGAGATTTATGAGAGCCAAGAGAGAATGGAGAGAATTTACCCTTGGCACTTCGTGCTGCTCTGATGCGTGTACTATCTTCGACCCTACCACACCATCTCACCCTTCCGAAACCCAGGAAAAACCAAACGAGTTGCTGAACGAACGTTCACTGCTTTCTTTCTTTCCTTCTTACTTTCTTTTTTCCTTGATATTCTTTCCCGAAGAATTATTTTCTTTTTCAAATTATTCTTCATTTTACCCCATCACACTTTTATTTTCCCTTTTTCTTTTTTTTCTTTTTTTTTTCTAGCGTCATCAATTCATTGGATTTTTCGCAAATGTTCAACCGGTTCGGGTCCATGATGGATTCTTTTTTTTTTTGTCTTTATCCTCGAAAGTTAAAAATTGCTTTCTAATGTGATATACGTCGGTCACCATATGGTCGGAAAAGTGCCGCAAAACGAGCGATATTTTAACTTTCCTTTAACTTCTTTCCTTTCTACCTTTCTTCCTCTTCTTCTTCTTCTTCTTCTTCTTCTTCTTCGTTCGTTCGTTCTATCTTTCTTCATAGTCGAACTATTCTTCTCACATATTCGATGTCCCTCATGTAGTAAAACTTATGTCACTATTGTCGTTTATTCGACTGACTATTTCTACCAGGTCACACTTTCTAATCGTAGATATATTTTCAATGATTACAAACGTAGCGAGATATTATTCGGCTTTATATCTATTTAGAATAATTCCAAGTACAGTATCAATGTTACGTCAAATGTTACAGACCATTTGCATTTAGATATCGTAAAAATAAGTGACCTTTGATGTTAAACAAACCCGACAGCTGATTTGCTTGGCTAATAATGCTAATTAGTCGGATCTAATTACGTGATACGGGTCGAGTCATTAAGTCCGTCTCAGAGTATAAGATTAATAAATTCTAAGTAGATTTTAACGAACGGCAAGAGAAATGGTCTATCGAACTGTTCTATCGAACAGTCATTTCTATTCGGGAATTCTCGAATCGGTTCGTTAAATACGCAAAACTTGTTCAATTCACATCCGTTTTGAACGCAGTTATCCGAACAATTTTTTTTGAAGTTATACTTCTTTTGGCGCGTTGGGGAAAATGTAATGAGAGTGATTTTTTCCGAGCGTCTGTAAAAACGACACCATGAAGTTTGTCAGTATTTACGACGCGCGGCAAAGCGATTTCAAGTATACGGCATGAAGTTGTCTTCTCTTCTTCTTCCTCCCTTTTTCTCAAGCGGGTCACCCATCCAAATACTAATCGTTCTCAGCGCCGCTTTACTTAAATGATCGAAGCGAGAACTAATGCTGTAACCGCGCCATGGCTGTTGACGCGTGAAGTAATTCGTAATTCTTATATTTAGTGTGGACTGATATCTATATTATGATATTTTATTATTCTTTCTAATATATATAATATATCGATAATAAATTTAAATTAATAATAATAATAATAAATTTTTTTTGTTAAGTTATTTTTGAGGTTATAGAGGTTATGTTCGTTTTGGTACGACAAAGAAGTATAACTTCTTACGCGCGTACATATTTTATTCTTTCTTATATATATATATATATAATAATAATTATTTTTCTTTTAAGTTATTTTTTTTCTTTGAAGTTTTGTTTTGAAGTTATTTTTGAGGTTATTGAGGTTATGTTCGTTTTGGTACGGCAAAGAAGTATAACTTCTTACGTGCGTACATAAGTACACACACCAGTTTTTTTCTTTTATTCTTAACAATATTACAATATTACAATATTACAACGCTTAACATATCGGATAAGTGTCTGCAAACATTTTTCTTACCATAATCGTAGTTACTCTAGGGGCTCGTAGGACAGAGATGAATAAAAGTAATAAAAGTTCACGACAATGATGATAGAAATGTAAAAGTGGCTAACGCGATATTACTCTTTATTATTATAGTCGGAGAAAGACTTGCATAATGCATCGAGTTTTGGCGCCGGATACCCCATTTCTTCTTCCTCTGACCGACGTTAGGTCGATTTAACGGCGTTTCCACGAGACAATGAAGATTAGCTAAATTTTATTCGTCTTCTTCCTTTTTCTTACCTTTCTTCAAATACAATACATACATTTATATATGTATACATATATTTATATTTTAATAATAATTATATATATGTATAAATCTTTTTCGTCGTTCATTCATAGTCGAGATGATCCATCGTGAAAAATAATAATAAAAATATATCTGTCTCTACGTATGAAGATCCCATTTCCGAATAGATTCGTTCCCAAGCTCGCAGCAGTAGCAGCAGCAGCAGCAGCAGGTAGTCAGCGATAAATAATCGAATTCTTTTTTTTTTCTCTATTCTTTTTTCTATTTTTTTTTTCTTTCATTTCTTTCATTTCTCCCTTTTATTTTTTTTATTATATTCCCACTCCGATTCGCATTGTCGCGTGAATTTAGAAAAAAATCGGGGGGGGGGGTGGTGTGGAGGGTAGAAGACTACCGAAGGGAGGGGGGACAGGTGTGGGGAAAGAAAAGGGGGCAAAAAAAATCGGTAAAATGGTCGTTATTGCGCTGACTCCGCGTATCAGAAGCTCGCGCATCACCGACCGCGAGAATAATGTGACGTGCTTTTTTCGTAACGTCAGCTGTTCCGCCACGCTTCTCGTATTTCGGTATCGCCTCCCCCTCCCCCCTGCTCCTGCTCGTCCTTTTCCACTTCCTCCCCCTCCTCCTGTTCCTCTTCCTATTCCTTTTTCTGTGCCTTTTTCTCTGGCTCTTCACTCAACTCTCATTCCTTGAAACTTTTATTTCGAGTTACATCGTATGCTCGTGTTCCACGAATGTTATGTTACCTTGTTGCGTGAATTTGAACACACGCGGCCATCGCTTAACGTTTCTGTAATTCTACGGGTGGAGAAAAGCTCTCTCTCTCTCTCTCTCTCCTTCTGTCTCTCTCGTTTCATGTTTCTATTGTTAACGTTCTTTCCTATTTACGGTGTGTTTAGCAACGGCATGGATTCGCCAAGCGCACATTTCCACCGAGAAAACACCGAGCTTTTGAATATCGTAGCCGATGCTATTGGATGATGGTGTGTATAAGGCATCGTTGTCTTCTTCCGTTGTCGTCTCGTGTTAACGCATTGTACCAGGAAAAAAGAGGAATCAAATAGGAGTCTTGTTTAACGCGAATGTTTTAAACGTTAGGATCGATGTTTTAAGGATATTCAAGATAAAATAGATGTTAGACACGTTATTGGTGTAGTTCGTTTATTAATTTTGTATTTTTTATTTTCAATCAACTTAATATTAATCTTTGTGGGTGTTTTAAGGATATCAAAGATAAAATAAATGTTAGACACGTTATTGGTATAGTTCGTTTATTAATTTTGTATTTTTTATTTTCAATCAACTTAATATTAATCTTTGTGGATGTTTTAAGGATATCAAAGATAAAATAAATGTTAGACTCGTTATTGGTATAGTTGTTTGTTTATTAATTTTTTATTTTTTATTTTCAATCAACTTAATATTAATCTTTGTGGATGTTTTAAGGATATCAAAGATAAAATAAATGTTAGACACGTTATTGGTATAGTTGTTCGTTTATTAATTTTGTATTTTGTATTTTTTATTTTCAATCAATTTAATGTTAATCTTTGTGGATGTTTTAAGGATATTCAAGATAAAATAAATGTTAGACACGTTGATGTATATTTATTTGTTTATTAATTTTGTATTTTGTATTTTTTATTTTCAATCAATTTAATGTTAATCTTTGTGGATGTTTTAAGGATATTCAAGATAAAATAAATGTTAGACACGTTGATGTATATTTATTTGTTTATTAATTTTGTATTTTGTATTTTTTATTTTCAATCAACTTAATATTAATCTTTGTGAATGTTTTAAGGATATCAAAGATAAAATAAATGTTAGACTCGTTATTGGTATAGTTGTTTGTTTATTAATTTTTTATTTTGATTTTCAATCAACTTAATATTAATCTTTCGGGATGTTTAAGGATATCAAAGATAAAATAAATGTTAGACACGTTATTGGTATAGTTGTTCGTTTATTAATTTTGTATTTTGTATTTTTTATTTTCAATCAATTTAATGTTAATCTTTGTGGATGTTTTAAGGATATTCAAGATAAAATAAATGTTAGACACGTTGATGTATATTTATTTGTTTATTAATTTTGTATTTTGTATTTTTTATTTTCAATCAATTTAATATTAATCTTGTGTATGTTTTAAGGATATTCAAGATAAAATAAATGTTAGACACGTTAATGTATATTTATTTGTTTATTAATTTTGTATTTTGTATTTTTGATTTTCAATCAATTTAATATTAATCTTCTGGATGTTTTAAGGATATCCAAAATAAAATAGATGTTAGACACGTTATTGGTGTAGTTCGTTTATTAATTTTGTATTTTTTATTTTCAATCAATTTAATATTAATCTTTGTGGATGTTTTAAGGATATTCAAGATAAAATAAATGTTAGACACGTTGATGTATTTATTTGTTTATTAATTTTGTATTTGTATTTTTTATTTTCAATCAACTTAATATTAATCTTTGTGAATGTTTTAAGGATATCAAAGATAAAATAAATGTTAGACTCGTTATTGGTATAGTTGTTTGTTTATTAATTTTTTATTTTTTATTTTCAATCAACTTAATATTAATCTTTCGGGATGTTTTAAGGATATCAAAGATAAAATAAATGTTAGACACGTTATTGGTATAGTTGTTCGTTTATTAATTTGTATTTGTATTTTTTATTTTCAATCAATTTAATGTTAATCTTTGTGGATGTTTTAAGGATATTCAAGATAAAATAAATGTTAGACACGTTGATGTATATTTATTTGTTTATTAATTTTGTATTTTGTATTTTTATTTTCAATCAATTTAATATTAATCTTTGTGTATGTTTTAAGGATATTCAAGATAAAATAAATGTTAGACACGTTAATGTATATTATTTGTTTATTAATTTTGTATTTTGTATTTTTGATTTTCAATCAATTTAATATTAATCTTTCTGGATGTTTTAAGGATATCCAAAATAAAATAGATGTTAGACACGTTATTGGTGTAGTTCGTTTATTAATTTTGTATTTTTTATTTTCAATCAATTTAATATTAATCTTTGTGGATGTTTTAA
Organism: Polistes fuscatus; assembly: GCF_010416935.1. NCBI lineage: Eukaryota > Metazoa > Arthropoda > Insecta > Hymenoptera > Vespidae > Polistes > Polistes fuscatus. The sequence goes on along the minus strand of NW_025113173.1, from coordinate 3,652,572 downwards.
GGATATCAAAGATAAAATAAATGTTAGACACGTTATTGGTATAGTTTTTCGTTTATTTATTTTGTATTTTGTATTTTTTATTTTCAATCAACTTAATATTAATTCTTCTGGATGTTTTAAGGATATCAAAGATAAAATAAATGTTAGACACGTTATTGGTATAGTTGTTTGTTTATTAATTTTGTATTTTGTATTTTTATTTTCAATCAACTTAATGTTAATCTTTCTGGATGTTTTAAGGATATTCAAGATAAAATAGATGTTAGAAACGTTATTGGTATAGTTGTTCGTTTATTAATTTGTATTTTGTATTTTTATTTTCAATCAACTTAATATTAATCTTTGTGGATGTTTTAAGGATATCAAAGATAAAATTGATGTTAGACACGTTATTGGTATAAGTGTTCGTTTATTAATTTTGTATTTTTTATTTTCAATCAATTTAATATTAATCTTTGTGGATGTTTTAAGGATATTCAAGATAAAATAAATGTTAGACACGTTAATGTATATTATTCGTTTATTAATTTTGTATTTGTATTTTTATTTTCAATCAATTTAATATTAATCTTTGTGTATGTTTTAAGGATATTCAAGATAAAATAAATGTTAGACACGTTAATGTATATTTATTTGTTTATTAATTTTGTATTTTGTATTTTTGATTTTCAATCAATTTAATATTAATCTTTCTGGATGTTTTAAGGATATCCAAAATAAAATAGATGTTAGACACGTTATTGGTGTAGTTCGTTTATTAATTTTGTATTTTTTATTTTCAATCAATTTAATATTAATCTTTGTGGATGTTTTAAGGATATCAAAGATAAAATAAATGTTAGACACGTTATTGGTATAGTTGTTCGTTTATTTATTTTGTATTTTGTTTTTTATTTTCAATCAACTTAATATTAATTCTTCTGGATGTTTTAAGGATATCAAAGATAAAATAAATGTTAGACACGTTATTGGTATAGTTGTTCGTTTATTAATTTTGTATTTTGTATTTTTTATTTTCAATCAACTTAATATTAATCTTCGTGATTAATTTAAGGATATTCAAGATAAAATAGATGTTAGACACGTTATTGGTATAGTTGTTCGTTTATTTAATTTTGTATTTTTTATTTTCAATCAACTCAATGTTCATCTTTTTCGTGAAAAGACATTTTTGATCATTCGACGATACAAATTTATATTGAACTATACTTACGTTAAATAATATCATAACGAAAGGGTTACAATACAAAATTGATCATACTATAATCTTGTAATTTTTTTTTAAATGTAACCATTTATCGATAATAGAGAAATTTCAATTTGTGTTTTTTAAAATACGTAATAACACGGGTCAAGAAATAAGTACTACTACCACTACTATTACTACTATTCCCACCTACGACGTATTTCAATTCTATATTGGAAATTCTTTTGCAACGATTTCTTTCTCTAACTTACATATAGTTATATCGAACTCTTGTAGATCGAAATGATTTTCCGTGGTAACAGAGAATCAAGGTTGAAAGAGAGAAAAGATAGACAGCTCGTGTGCAAGTTACACTTTTGCTTCTCCCATAGGACGACACGCAGAGACACATTCGAGATTGCATTCTATCTTTTACCTGTCTTTCTCTCTCTCTCTCTTTCTCTTTCTCTCGATCGATCGATCGAATTATTTTTTTCGGATTAACCCTACCCCCCTCCCCCTCCCCAACCTCCTTCTCCCTCTCTCTCTCTCTCTCTCTCGAGGTAAAATAAAGGAAACGAATGAGAAAAGAGTGGTACGTTCCGACATTGAATCGGATTCGTAAAGACAGATTTCGATTTCTCTTTGGCTTTTCACGGTTGGACAACCGAATGGAAAGTGTCAACCGTTCACGGATTATCGGTCTCTAACAGCTTATGAAATACGAGACAATTTTGATATCATCCGTGTTCCTATCATACTTTGAAACCATACCTACCATTCCTTGTGATCCCCTTTCGACGATTCGTTTTTTTTTTGTATCATTCGAACGAACTCAATATATGTCTCTCTGTGTAATAAAACGAATTATATATATTTTTTTGTTTTTTTCATATAGAAAATAAAAAAGAGGATAGCAAGCTTTGTAAAAATGTATGGTGGTATTGTTACCATGGGTATTATAGTGTAATCCCTTTTTTCTCGTTTCATTCGTCGAATTGGTTATTTGTATGTTCGTGTAATCAACAAATTGATAACGAAACTAAAATAAGTGTCTTAAATTATTTCACGATATTATCGAACGTATTGTGAAATAATCCTATTTTTCGTCCAATTTGATGTTCGTGTGCGATAAAAAATATACTTGATAGAGAAGAGATTAGTAACGGAAAAAGAATAAAAGTGTCTTTAATTATTTGATTAGCGAACGTATTCGTAATCCAATTTCTTATTCAATTGAATGTTGGTGGGATAAAATAACTGGTGTGTGTACTTATGTATGAACGTAAGAAGTTATACTTCTTTGCCGTACCAAAACGAACATAACCTCTATAACCTCAAAAATAACTTCAAAAAAAAACTTCAAAGAAAAAAAATAACTTATAAAGAATAAATTATTATTATTATATATATATAAGAAAGAATAAAAAAACTGGTGTGTGTACTTATGTACGCACGTAAGAAGTTATACTTCTTTGGCGTATCGAAACGAATATAACCTCAAAAATAACTTCAAAAAATATTAGATTGGAAGTATGAGAACATAAGCAACTAATTATTATTATTATTTATTTAACAAAAAAAGAAAGGAAACATATTTTCAATCGGTCTACATTAAATATAAGGGAGATATATCGAAATATTTTATGCGTCAACTGTCATGGCGCGGTGATAGAACTACTTCCTGCTCGATTATTTAAGTAAAGCAGCGCTGAGTACGATTAGTACTTGGATGGGTGACCCGCTTGAGAAAAAAAGGGGGGAAGAAGAAGAGAAGACAACTTCATGCCGTATACTTGAAATCGCTTTGCCGCGCGTCGTAAATACTGACAAACTTCATGGTGTCGTTTTTCCAGACGCTCGGAACAAAATCACTCCCCATTACATTTTCCCCAACGCGCCAGAAGAAGTATAACTTCAAAAAAAAATAGATAAATATCTTAAATGATTTTATTAACAATCGTATTTCTCGTAATCATATTTTTCGTGTGATAAAAAAAAAGAAAAAAATGTTTGATAAAAAAGAAAAAGAGAGAAAATAAAAAAAAAGGAAGCAATGTAAAAAAAGTTAACAAAACAAGTGTCGTGGAAATGTGAAACTATCATAGCGAGTCATCGAAGCGACTCAAAAGCGATTCGATTTAGGTGAAGCATTGTAACGGATAAGGTAACAAATTTGCTTTCGAGTTCGTCACGAATGTCTCCAACACAATTTCGCGTTCTACTGGCAGTGACAATGGTCGAGGAAAATGGAAGACCCGAACTAACTTCGAAAAGTCAATAACGTTTGACAATTAGTAATTTCGGTGGTGTGTCTATGGGAGAATATACATGACAGAGAGATCAAATTTATTTATTAAGTTTAACAAGTAGAACATCAAAACGCGTATAACGTTGAGAAATTATTTATTTATTTATCGACGAGAATATATTTTTTCAACTGTTTTCTTTTCTTTCACAGACGTCTATCGCGTTGATCGAATTCAAAATTGATTTATATTTTTGTTCCTTGTTTTATTTTCTTATTCTTTATAATAACAGTATTTTCTTTCATTCCCATTGTAGATGGGAATTTTTCAACGTATCCCCACAGAATGGAAAAATGATAAAAGGAAGAAAATTTTCAATCGTTTTCCCGAGAAAACGGGGCAAAGATTTTTCGCACAGTTTACGCAGTTGGTTTCGTCTCACCCCGTAGAAACGTTTACCTCCCCCCGATGCAAAAGCATGCGACGCGGTTGTACTCGTCCACGACAAATGCTGGATCTGCAAAATCGCACGGACGTAAATAACCGCAAAATGAAACCCGCGCGTGGAACCAGCCGCGTTTGCCCCGAATTTCTCCTATGCGGTCGATGTGTTTCGCTTTATACGGCTTGTCACGCGCAGCATTCGTTCGTATAATAAAAACAAGAGTCTTGAAAATGAACGCTTTCGTTTAGAAGATCTCGAATATTTATAGTCTCCGTTCCGTCATGTTTGTAACGCTTTAGACAATTTTTTATCGCCAAGGGAATATATTTTTGGAAATCTCTGTTAGTAACTCTCGACAATATTTCCTTTCTCCGTGACGTGCATACTTTTAAAACACGACGTTACACCAATATTTGTCGATGTCTAGAAAAGATTATAAAAATCGTGCTCGCGTGAATGTGACTGTACTTTTCAAATTTAACCAAATTTATAATGTATCAACTATTACCTCGCGTCTACGTTTTATTTGATAAAAGACAATTTTTATCGTTTATTATTTTTAAATAAATCACCAGAGAAAAGTAGTATCGTGCGACTGGACATTTAAAAAAAATAGAAAAATAAACGAAATAATCATGGATATAAATATTTAATATTTCAAAATTCAAATACTGATTTCTCCAATTTTCTCTGTCACAGACACACAATTTCTTTATCATTTTTATTTTTATTTTTATTTTTATGATATATATATAAGGGTGTAACTATGCTCACAGTATCGAGACGAAACTTTTGATTTCCAAACATTTAAAAAAAAAAAGAAAATAAACGAAATAATCATGGATATAAATATTTAATATTTCAAAATTCAAATACTGACTACTCCAATTTTCTCTGTCACACACATACAATTTCTTTATCATTTTTATTTTTATTTTTATGATATATATACATGAGTGTAACTATGCTCACAGTATCGAGACGAAACTTTTGATTTCCAAACATTTAAAAAAAGAGAAAATAAACGAAATAATCGCGGATATAAATATTTAATATTTCAAAATTCAAATACTGACTACTCCAATTTTCTCTGTCACATACACACACATAATTTCTTTATCATTTTTATTTTTATTTTTATGATATATATAAGGATGTAACTATGCTCACAGTATCGAGACGAAACTTTTGATTTCCAAACATTTTAAAAAAAAGAGAAAATAAACGAAATAATCGCGGATATAAATATTTAATATTTGAAAATTCAAATACTGACTACTCCAATTTTCTCTGTCACATACACACACATAATTTCTTTATCATTTTTATTTTTATTTTATTTTATGGTATATATATATATATAAGGGTGTAACTATGCTCAAAGTATCGAGAAGAAACTTTTGATTTCTAAACATTTAAAAAGAAAGAAAAATAAACGAAATAATCGCGGATATAAATATTTAATATTTCAAAATTCAAATACTGACTTCTCCAATTTTCTCTGTCACACACACAATTTCTTTATCATTTTTATTTTTATTTTTATGATATATATATAAGGGTGTAACTATACTCACAGTATCGAGAAGAAACTTTTGATTTCCAAACATTTAAAAAAAGAGAAAATAAACGAAATAATCGCGGATATAAATATTTAATATTTCAAAATTCAAATACTGATTTCTCCAATTTTCTCTGTCATACACACACAATTTCTTTATCATTTTTATTTTTACTTTTATGATATATATAAATGGGTGTAACTATACTCACAGTATCGAGACGAAACTTTTGATTTCCGAAGAACGTTCGAAACTTCAATCAGCTTGTGGTAGCTCAAGTTCGCGGTAGAGAGTATATCTCATGATTAAATTCACTCTCACGTACTACCGGCGAGTCCTTTGAGGCGGAATAATTTCTAAACGATGCGGCGCATAAAACTTTCGTCTCAAAGGCCCTACCTAAATTATTATCGATGGGGAATGGATTGCGTGTAATAAATATAAATTCTGTCCGAGTTGTGTTCAATTATAGAAAAAATATTTATGTCTGACTGTTAAACAATTCGTATATTGTATCGTAAAGATCGAATTGAAAAATTGAAAATAAATTAGTTACCTGCAAAAGTAGAGTTGGATGTCTTCTTCTTCTTCTTCATTTCTTCAATTCTTCTTTATTGGTTAAGAAAATAAAAGTGTATCATAGTGATCATAGATAATAAAATAACAAATTAAATGTAAATAGAAAAATATCTAATTGGTTAATTAAATCGGACGATATATAATATCTCCTAGGGTATTATTTATATATATTATTTAAATAAAATAAAAGAGATAAAAAATATATAAAAATATATCAAATAATAATATAGACTGGTGATTAACTTCCAATTATTGTTTATGTATTATCAAAAGCTAATTGTCGATAAAGACAGGACACAAACAATGTAGTACATCGAAATACTGATTTCTCACAAATGATTACGACTTATTGTCAATAATTGTACGTAAACGGAAATTTACAATCTATCATTTAAATAAACAATTAGAAAAAATTATTCGACAGTTTCGATGTGATCCTGGCAAGAAATGATTATCGTACGATGGCAGTGACGTATTCGATTTATTAAGTTATTCAGACTGACAGTTTCACTATCTACATCTACATCGTCATCTTCTTCTTCTTCTTCTTCTTCTTCTTCTTTTTCATCTTCATCGTCATCATTTTCAGGATCTTCCGCGAGAAGCATCGCGCGTGTGCAGAATAATAAAAATCTTCTTATTCATTCATAGTGAAAACATCGGTCATGAGATACATTTAATAAACATATCTATAATGTTAGGTTTATGGCAGTTTAAAATCTCGATTATGAAATTTTTCAATTCTACTAAACAACGCACAATCAATTATCGTCGATTCGAAGTCGTGTTTATCGTAAATACCTTCACCGTAGTTTCATTTTTTCCATTCTTCTAAACGATTCACTATTATTACTCAAGTAGCAGCCTCGAGTCATCATCATCATCATCACCATTATCATCGTCATAGTCATCATCATTATCATCGTTATTTCGCATAAATGATCGGCATTTCTTTCGATCGCAATGCAAATCTATCTACATTATTTACATAATCGATCGCGGCAAAGGCGCATGAAGAATATCATCATCATCATCATCATCATTATCATCATTATCATCATCATAATTATTATTATTAATATTATTATTAATATAATTATTAATATAACACATATTCCATTCCACTTGGTTATTTTATTTAATTTCATTTTTTTTTTATTCTTCTTCTTCTTCTTCTTTTTTTTTTTCTTATTTTCTTTTTTTTTTTTCTTTTCTTTTCCCCCTTATTATATCATATTTTTCACACGCGTTTTTTTTTTTATAGCGTTTCACGAATTCGACGGCTAACAATTCAAACTGTCAGGTACAACGTAAGAGAAGAAGAAGTCGGAGAGGCTGAAGCAATGCGCGCGAAAAAGCTTTTATATATTATTTTTTTTTTTTCTTTTTTCATTCTTTCTTTCTTTCTTTCTTTCTTTCTTTCTATTTATTTTTTTCTGTTTGAGAAAAGAAGCTGGAAGCCTGGCACGATTTTCTCGACGAGAAGAAAAAAAAAGAAAAAGAAAAAATGGGGCGGGGGAGAGGGAGGGGGGAATCGAAATATGCTAAACCTCTTTCGCGTTTCACCGTTTACTTACGACGAACTATATACGTATGGGGATATATGTGTATATATATATATATGTATGTGTGTACGTATGTACAAACGTGTACCGTACATGCTCTTGCCGATATATTTATACAAGGCAAAGGAGTAACAAGAATTCGATTCGATCGTCGCATTGGGTAGTACGCTACTCGATATCTATCCACAATATTCTCGAGACACCAAATGAAACGAACGTACATAAATACGTTTCCTTCCCTCACCCCCATTCCCACCCCCACCGCCCAGTCGAAGGAAGGAAAAATCTAAACCCATCGAAACGCGAAAGAGAATTTCGTTACTTCCATCTCTCCCCCATAGTTTTTTCTTTCTTCTTTTTTTTTTTTTACTCTTTCATTTATATCTTCAAATAGAAATAATTTTGAGTTACTTAAAACAATGTTTTTTATTCTTTGTTTTTTTTTTTTTTAGGAGAAAAATGTTAACGTGTAATTTTATTATCTGATGATTTTTTTGTTGTCTTTTTCAAAGGTACAGTTGTTTAAGCCAATCGTGTGTGCGTTTGTGTGTTTGTGCGTGTAAATTTGTTGACAACGGAAAAGAATGTTTTGTTCGTTTCTTCTCGACATTTCTTTTTCTTTTTTTTTATTTTTTCTTTTCTATTTGAGATAATCGCGCTTATTATTTGTGTGTTTGTTTGTTTGTTTGTTTGTTTGTACGAAACGAAGCCACGAAGCAGCTTTCAGCAATGCGTCGTTGTTATGTTTATGTCGATGATTCGAGGCTACACGATTAATTTACACCGCCTCTCTTCTATCTATTTCTCTCTCTCTCTCTCTCTCTCTCTTTCATTCTCTCTCTCACCATTTTTCTATTTCCACTCTCGGACGTCGAACACTAAATCGCCTATAGTTTTTATCTAAACATAGTCCTCTCTCTTTCTTTCTTTCTTTCTTTTCTTTCTATCTTATTTCGAACTTATTCGTCAATTTTTTTCAACATCTTAGTTTACATCGTCATACCAAAATCGAGACTAAGCAATGGCAAAACTATTTTTTATTACGAAACTTCGTTTAACATTCCTTTCCTTTTCTTTCTTTCTTTCTATTGTGCTTTCACACTTTCACTCACATTCTATGAACCCTTCATCTAACTATATAATTCGCGCGTATGTATTTACATATATATCTATACGTATATGCCTATATTTCTCGTTAATTTATTTACTTATTTATTTATTTATTTATTTATTTATTTATTTATTTATTTTTATACGTATATGTATAGTTTTTATTAGATATACAATTTTTCTCTCATCGCAGATTTTCTATTCCGACAAAATTGAAAATTAATTATAACTTCAGAACCATTATCTCCCTTCATTTATTTTATTTTTATTTTTATATTTTTATATTTTATTTCCTTAAACGAGATATAACGTTGCAAAATGAACAATTAAATAGGACATGGAAATATCACCCCCCGTAGGCTTCGTAATACTCTATTTTTTTCTTTCTTCATCTTCTTCTTACTTTTTCTATCTTTTGATATATAGATTTTCGTTTAAGAGGACTATCGATTTAAAAGAAAAAAAAAATGATAGAACTTATTAAAAATAATAGATCTAAAACCCTTCCTTCCTTCCTTCCTTCCTTCTTTCTTTCCTTCGGGTTATATGGACGATCCAATTTCCTTTCGCGGACAATAAAAGCTACCAGTATCCACTTTTCTCATCGTTCGACGAAAAAACCTGAGGACCTAGGAATGCCATAAGGAACGTGCCGCGGTATACTAAACGATCCCTTCGCGAGCAAGTATTTTCTTTTCGAGAAAACCTCGCGGAAAGTTACTTCGACGAAAATGTAAGAAGAAGAAGAAGAAGAGAGGTTGAGGGGGCGGGGATGTAGGATGGGAATGGAAAAGGTTGAAAGAAAATGGTTACATCCAGTCGAACTCGTAAACGTAAGCCATTGGTTGTTACACAACTACAACTATAACTATAACGATAACAAAATAAAAAGAAATAAACAAAAAAAGTAACGGGAATCGTAACTCTGCATACGATTCATGATTTTCAACAACATCGATCGAGATTTTTCGAACGAATTTTTAGTAGAAAATCGATAAACAGTTCGTATTTCCAGATTTACGATTACATAAGAAGTTATGTAACGTATCTTTGGTGATAAAACAAAAGTGTATGTATGTATGTATGTATGTATGTACGTATGTGTATATATATACATGTATTGATAGTATAAGAAAAGGGATGAATAAATTGGCTAGATTACTATTTGTCGGTACTTACAAGCAACATTATTTTTCCAGTCTTCCCTTTCGTTCTCTAACACAGAAAAGGGCTCGCACGTGCCCCCGTCTTTTACTGCGACACTCATACACAATATATCAATATATATATATATAGATATATATATTAATATATTTTATATATATATATTTATAATATATCTTTATTCTGTTTTTTTTTTGTTAATTTAATTTTTCTCACACGATTGCATCTTATCCTTCTACCATTTCTTTCTTTCTTTCTTCTCGTTCGCGCACGCACCAACTCTCACTCATACTACCTACACACGCATACACACGCAAATACACGCGCTCCCTTTCTTCGTTAATTTTGTTGTCCTTTCCCTTTTGTTTTATTTTGTTTTGTTTTATTTTGTTTTGTTTTGTTTTATTTTGTTTTATTTAAGTCTAGCTTTAGTACGAAAATAATTTCAAGCGTGGCCGACATCGTCGCGTTCGAGATCCGTCGCGCGGCCGGAAACGGACGCACGCCGGATGTTCCGTCCAATAAACACTACAACTGGAAGCCCCGTTCCCGTGATGCGAGAATCATCTTCTGATGGCTGTTAAGAGCAATGGCAAAACGCTCGGCAGTAGAAGATGAAGTAGTATGCGGGGCTCACGTGCAGCGCCCAGATTTAACGCATCCAAAGGTAAATCTCCTGGTGGCATCGATGGTGGCTCGTATTCGTTCTCGTAATCTGCAAACAAATACACCAACACATCCCTCTTTTTTTTCTTTCTTTTTTTTTTGTTTTATTTTTTTATTTTTATCGTCGATTTATTCCATGAAAAATAATGGAAGTTTAACATCTATCTATACACAGGGTGTCCCCAAATTTTCATTTGTTATTTTAAGAGTGATTTTACTATAATAAATTATATATTTTATATACTAAATATATACTAAATACACTAAATATTTTATATACTTAAGTATACTATATTTACTTATATTAACTATACTATATTTAGTATATATATATATGTAGGATTCGTGAAAAAATTGGGTCGTTGGACTGACTGGACCGGGGGGGACTCGAACCCGGATCTTCATCTTCCGCATTTCGGGCGACTGCTCTTTAACCAATTGAGCTATCTAGGGCCCACCGTTCAATCTCCTCACGAACGCCTATTTAAATTTGGCTTGGAGGTGCTCGCATCCCACATATATATACTACATTTTATATACCACTCATATAATTAATATACTCAATGTGTGATATTGTTGTTTTAAAATGAAAATTATTGTTGTTTTTCAGTAATATAATTTATATAACTTTATAGTGACTATAGTTATAGTTCAACTATTATATTTATAAAGTAAACTTCTCTTATCTCGTGTAAGATTTTGGAAAATTCAAACAACACCTGGTGTATTTGAATAAGTGAGAAGATCTATGATAAAAAGTTGAATTCGTGCACTTCGAATAGTTTCTATGAAAATTATGTTAGAACACGTATAATAAAACAACGATTATAATTTAGAAACAAAGTCTCGTATCGGGCATATTATTTTTAAAATTTTTTTTTGTTCTTTTTTTGCTATTCTCGCATATTTTTAAACATCCTGTACAATTAAAACTTCAATATTTGAATTAAAAGGGAAACATATGACTGTTCGAATGGAGAAATTTTTCTATGATAAAAGTATTGAAATATTTCTGCTTTTATTTTCATGATTTTTTTTAATTTATGAAATATTTCTGCTTTTATTTTCATGATTTTTTTTAATTTATGAAATATTTCTTCTTTCATTTTAACAGTTAGTTTTACATACGTTTTTTCAACGCTATTATATGCGAATTTTAAATGCGTTATGATTTATTTCAATTTCATACTAGAACAATAAAGAGGATAATAATATTGTAAAAATGATCTATTACGTTTCAGTTATTTATTTTGATAGCAGATGATTAGATAGTTCAACGTACGAATAGTAGAAGATTTCGAATATTAGATCGTCGTATATTGGAAATTCCCCAATCTTTGCTGTACTCGATCATTGATTAATACATGATCTATATATATATTATTTCAAATATCATTAACGTTAAATTTCAAAGCAATTTTAAATACAATTATATCATTATTTGATCCCTAAGTGTAAAATATTAATCACGTTTGAAATTATACCGAAATTATTATAATTTTATCATTAATTGAAATTTAATATCAATCGTACGTAGTCGAATCAACTTATTGATTTATAAACATAAAAAAAAATAGAGACAATCTTTAATATTTATTAAATATACAAAAAAAAAATAAGAAAAACAATAAAATATATCTATATTATTTCAAATATCATTAACGTTTAAATTTCAAAGCAATTTTAAATACAATTATATCTATTTGATCCCTAAGTGTAAAATATTAATCACGTTTGAAATTATACCGAAATTATTATAATTTTATCATTAATTGGAATTTAATATCAATCGTACGTAGTCGAATCAACTTTATTGATTTATAAACAATTAAAAAAATAGAGACAATCTTTCTTATTTATTAAATATAAAAAAAAAAATAAGAAAACAATATAAATATATATATTATTTCAAATATCATTAACGTTAAATTTCAAAGCAATTTTAAATACAATTATATCATTATTTGATCCCTAAGTGTAAAATATTAATAACGTTTGAAATTATACCGAAATTATTATAATTTTATCATTAATTGAAATTTAATATCTAACGTACGTAGTCGAATCTACTTTATTGATTCATAAACAATTAAAAAAAATAAAGACAATCTTTAATATTTATTAAATATAAAAAAAAAGATAAGAAAAACAATATACATATATATATATATTTAATAAATAAAATCTATATATTAATTATTAAAATATAATATTAAATTAATTGTAATATTAATTGTTAAAAAATATATATTAAAGTTAAAATAATATTAAAAAAAATATATATATATTTATATTTAGAGATAAATAATAATTGGAAAATTCGATTAACACGTCGTAGGGGGGGGGGGACAGTTTAAAAAAAAAAGGTTAGTTTTTTCTTCAAGGGAAAATCGCGACATTCGATTTATTGCGTGAAGTTCAGTGACGTTGTAGGAAAGTCAATCGATTTAGTGAAAGGTTCGAAAGAGGGAAACAGAACTGGTGGGGGCGGAGGGGGTGGGGTGGGGGGCACGGTGGTTTGAAAAGAAAAGCAAAGGTAGAGAAGAAGAAGGTGAAAGAAAATAACGAGAATTCCGTTCTCCTTTCATCTTACTCTTTCTTTCTACACTTGTTCGATTTAACCCCTAACCCGCAAAAGTTCTATCGTGGTTTGCCCCTCGAGGCGAAGCGATGGCCGGAGGTCAACGAAGCTCGTTTTTCATTAATTGAAAGTAAACGTCGCGAAGAAGAAGAGAAAAGTGACTTTTGCCGGCGGTCGAAGCAAAATCTTTCCACGAAATCGCAAGTTTTTCACTCTTTCAATGGTGGTGGTTCCTACGAGCGAGCATTCGTCGTCAACAGCTGACCTCGTCTTTTGTATCGGTCTCCTCGAAACTTTCCTTTCTTTCTTTCTTTCTTTTTCTCCTTTTTTAATCATCCTATTCTTGTTTCATCCTACGACACGGATTAACGCGTTTTATAATCAAAGTATCTAAATAATATCCAACGTTATAATTATTATTTTCGAATTAACTAAACTTGACCCGAGATTAATCCGATCGATTTACGAATTTTCATTAAGTTTTTTTCCATTTTTTTTTTTTTTTATAAATATCGAACGACACGTATGATTGACACCTCGTTTAACGTGGTCGGACAATTTGTTTTATGAAAAAGAAAGAAAAAAAACACATTCGAACATTGTCTTCATTTTGTTCCATCTTTCGAAATATTTGACGCGCGGATTGAATTCGTTTGAAAGAAAACGTATAAATGAAATAACAAATAAATAAAAATATGTCAAAGGTAGGAAGGTGGGCGGTGGGGTTGGGACAGGAATCCATTTTTAACGATGAAAATAACATTTCTCTCCTTATATTACGTATCCTTGGGTTGAAATTTTAATTACACTAAATACCCAATCGACTTATATTAGCGAAAGCAGAGAAACGTATCGTCATGGGAATTCATTTGGGAATTTACCAAGCGTAGTTAGAAATAGACGTTTACTGACCTGAATTTCTCCATTCCTCGACCTCGTAATCGTTGGGACGTTGACGTAATTTCTTGTTACCGTTTCTACCTAGAGAACAATATACGAACGACGTTTTATCGATATGCTGTGCACATTGGTATGGGAAGATACTCGACACAAAAATAAAGAGGATAAACTACTCTAAATAGAGAAAAGATAAGAAAGAAAGAGGGTAAGGGGGAAGGGGAAATGGAATGGAGAAAAGAAAAGAGGAGGAAAAACTTGGACTTGTAGCCTCTGGCAGCAGGCTACAGTTTCACGTAATTACGCGAATAATTAAGATCATTGTAACGAAGTAAGGTAACTTTGCATATACGGTAAAGCAGGAAAATGCTCTTATTCGAAGAGAAAAGGGATAAACAAAATACGAACTTTGATCGCGCGCGAATCCAAGTGTAATTAAGATCATCTCGAGGAAGTAAGGAGAAGAGAGAGAAAAAAGGAAGGAAGGAAAGGAAGAAAAAAAAAGGAGCAATGTTGAGAGAGGGAGTGAGAGGGAGAGAGAGGGAGAGGGTGAGAAAGGAGAGAATACAGAGGCACCCCCAACCTACCGTCGTTTAATTAATCTCGAGCTTATACTTCTCACGTTACTCGAGAGAAATCGTTCAAGACGGTGAAAATGGCATAAGTAGAAAATAAAGTTTCGACGTTGAAACAAAGCGCTAATTACCGTTTTTCTTCATTAACGATGTTACGTAATACGGAGATTGCGTTGTTGAGGTGGTAGACGGTGCCGGGATTTCTGTAAATAAAACATAAACAAAATCGGTTGGAATTTTTGATTTTTGAACATAGGTCTTAAACTTATGATAGTTTAGTTTGAAGGATTTATTTGATTTGTAATTCGAAAGATCAAAGAAATCAAGATTTAAAGGAGAATAATTTGTATTTTCTTTTTTTTTTTCTTTCTTTCTTTTTGGCCATCGTAAAACGTATATATACTTTCGGGATTGTTTGAAGAACGAATTAAAGGATCTTACGCGACTTCTTGCGTCGAGCTACTTTGGAAAACACTCTCCGGTGTGTGGTGGTGTCTTCACCTTCGTTTCGTGAAAATGGCGATGCAAACATTTGTCGTACGGCTTTAAAATCGTTTCTAACTATAACTCGCGGCTCGTACGTGTACGTCGTTCGACGTACGCTTGCTCGTTAAGTGAATTTAATAAAAAACGGATGATATTGGAAGAAAGAGAGCGACAGAGAGAGAGAGGGGGGAGGGGGAAAGAATTGAAAAAATAAAAAAAAACCTCGTCGAGCTAAAAATCGATATCTATGAATATACATTCGAGATTGAATATCACAACAAATACCAAACTTATTTTACAATTAACTAAAAAAACAAAAAAAAGAACGAACAAACGAATGTTCAAATAAACTTTAATAATACTACGACCCAGCGTACAATATACGATTCGTATATTATAACGAATAAAGCCCGTGAAATTGTTTTTCAATATAATATTATTACGAAAGGATATTTTCCAACAGCAGCACCACTTCTTCCTACTCTTTCCCCCCCCCCTCCTCTTCCTCGAGCAACTTTTAATTCCAGCCAATTTATTCGTTTAAACAGCTTGCATAAAAAGAGAAAAAAAAAAGAGTATGTTCCGTACGGATAAATATATCCTTCGGAAATTTCAACGGCAATTACTAGCTGGAACGTTGGAAAGGATGCTTGACCTCGCTCATCGATCGACATTCAATGCTCGGAACCGTCAATGTCTTATGCAGAGGACTATTGGAAATCAATTATTTTACCATTAGGACGGAGTCTTCATAATGTCGCCAAATAATTGTCCGTAATTACGAGGTAATGTTTAAGCTATTACGTCCTTTAGACTCGACTGGACTCAATCTGTCTCTTATCGTGTTTCACGATCTTCGAAAATATCGACGTATCGAAATTAAACGAAAGTTACACCGGTCGGAGGGTGTGGGGGGAGGAAGGAGGGTGATATTTCTCTCTCTCTCTCTCTCTCTTCTTTTCATTCGGGTTTTTTTTTATTCAATTTATCCTATCGTATCATTTCTGTTCTTTTTTTTCTCTCATTATTTTTGTTCTATTTTTCTTAAACGGAAAATAAAATCGAACGAAATGTATCATCGTATCGACTCACCGTCCAACTTGATAACACCGTCCGTTGCACCCAATGAATTTTGCGCGACACATTTGTACGAACCGAAGTCCTTCGAGGTAACATTTCGTATCTTCAGTACCATGTGCTTGGTGTACTCGTTATCAGCAATCACCGTCATGTACTTGTCACCTGAAACGCCATAATTTGCACGCTCGTTAACTCTAATTACATAGGTCGTGTAAAGGGTTTATAGTCGACCTTTGGAAAACTTGAAAATCGTTAAAAATGTGTGTGTGTGGATGTGTGTGTGTGTGAATGTCGCTACGAACGTTCATATTTTTTTCTTTTTCTGTCTGTTAAGTCTAGCGCGTTGAAATCTATCGATAAAAGGATAAAATGAAAGTGCAAGCTTCGAAGTGCTATCGTAAAAGATAAATGCAAGGGCAATAAAATCGAGAATTACCTGAGACAATCATATCGCCGTTCTCCGTAGTCCAATAATTAATGGCTGTTGGAAAAGCTTCGATGTGACACTCGAGAGTAACCTCTTGTCCGATATAGGCAGCTTCCAATTGATTTGGAATAGATAGCATCGGTGGAACTGGAAAGATAAAAAAAAAGAATCTATCGAATTTTCATCTTAAGATTTTGCTGACTAATGTATTAGAAGAATTTTAACGATTTCAGTAACGAACTGTGATTAATTGTACGTGCAATGTTCATATTATTTCTAAGAATATTTTTAATGTTATTTAATTGCTCGAAAAAATTCTTGACGATTTATTTATTAATCAATATATATTTTATATATTATTTATATATGCTCTTATAATATAAATTACTATTTTTTATTAATTTATATTTAATTTATATATTATTTTTTTAGATAATAAATACAAATTATATATATATATTTATTTATTTATAAATCGACAGGAAATTTTCTGACAATCCAATAAAATTATATCAATTGTTTTCTAATACGAAATAAAAGAATTTTCTAAACAATTTTATACGAAAACAATATTAATAGAATTTTTATTAAATATTTAAATATTCATTGATATATATTTTCAATTAAAAAATGATCATTTTCTAAATATGTCTTTTCAAACATTTAACTTGATTCGATACTTTTATTACTATTAAAAGTATTAATATTAACAAATAATGAGTATAATAATTCGTATCGACCATATTATTACGTCTCGTTCGTAATATTACGCATCAATGAAGTCATCTTTGTTATTATCATTATTTATCGTGTCGCGTTTGATAGATTTTCGAGGAAATCCTTTACGATCTACTAAAATCCTCCTTTCCTTTGTGCAGTTGTTAGAATTTGAACTGCATAGTACGTTGTACGTGTTCCCTTACACTTCCAAGTTAAGACCCTTCCACTATCTCTCTCTCTCTCTCTCTCCCTCTTTCTCTATCTTTGAAGCCAAAACACCGTTCTTAAGTTTACCGATTTTTACCGTTGTATCCAGGACGGTAGTGGAATGCAACACGGCTTCACTTTCGATCGATATAAACACTCTGAATCGGTAATTTCGTGTCACGGCAGCCGCCTTTTACGAACCAACGTAAATCACAGTTTACTGCGAACGAAAGCACCCTTTGGACGAAGCGCCGAAAGATTCCTCTTATAAACCCTTCTCTCTTTCCCTTTTTGAACCTTCTTCCCTTTGTATCTCTCTCTCTCTCTCTCTTTCTTTCTATCGTGTGTTTTCCTTACTTCGATCTTTCTCACTCCCCCACTTTGCTTGCATATTTTTCAAACTTATCGTCGAATAGAAAATTTTCCACCGTTCTACACTTTCTCGCATTTCCTTTCCTACTACCAACGTGTATACGCTTTCAGATAGATAGATCATCGATCTATCGATCTATCGAACTAGATCTGCATCGACGTAGGTATTATGTGTATCTACATACTTGAATAGGACGTCCTTGAAACGTCTCGTTCGGATTTACTTACGCCAGTCGATTGCGCTTCTGAAGGAGTCGCTAAACTTATATTACTTTTGCCCTCGTAAACATCCTCGCGTTCAGACCCTTTTTTTCCCACACGCTTTTGTTTTTATGTTCGGCTTCTTCGTAAAGTTCGCAGGTCGATGAAGATGCAAAAAAAAGGAAAGAAAGAAAGAAAACATAAAAGTGAGAGAAAAAAATAAAAATGAGAATGTGATGGTTAGGGGTTGAAAGGGGTGGAAAGGGGGAGGGGAAGGTGGGGACTTAAATCGTCGTGCGTAATTTAAGTGCGCGCGAGCGCGTATGGTGGTTTATCAAGGGACGAGGTGAGGTGAGGTTAGGTGGTGTGAGGTGAGGTGAAATGAGCCATGGGAGGGAGAGGAGTGACACGGGAGGGTTGACTTGAAACGGCTGCATTGGGACGAACGGACGTATATCGAGCATATCTGGGTCAAGTGGCCGCTCGTAAATCGGTGGCTAAATGAGACGTTGAAAGCCAACCTAATGCATCCTGCTGGACCGAGCTGTCTCCGACGATGGACAAGCACTCTTTCATTCCACAACATTTTTAGAATTATGTGTTCAATCCTTTCGCTCGTATCTTTCTTACGAACTCAGATAAATGATTTTATCTATCTTCAGAATTCATCTTCATCATCTTCATCATCTTCATTTTTTTATTATTATTATGGTCAGATAACTAATTTCTATGATTTGTTGTTTATGATTTGGCAACTCTTGGAATAATTATAATTTATAATAATTATTTACCGTTACTGTGAAAAAGCAATTACGTTGGTGATATTCAAATCCATTCTTTATCAATTCTTCAGAATTCATCTTCATCATCTTCTCGTTATCATCATCATCATCATCATTCTCATTTTTTTATTATTATTGTCAGATTACTAATTTCTATGATTTTGTGTTTATGATTTGGAAACTCTTGGAATAATTATAATTTATAATAATTATTTACCGTTACTGTGAAAAAGCAATTACGTTGGTGATATTCAAATCCATTCTTTATCAATTCTTTAGAATTCATCTTCATCATCTTCTCATCATCATCATTTTCATCATTCTCATTTTATTATTATTATTATTGTCAGATTACTAATTTCTATGATTTTGTGTTTATAATTTGGAAACTCTTGGAATAATAATAATTTATACTAATTATTTACTGTTACTGTGAAAAAGCAATTACGTTGGTGATATTCAAATTCATTCTTTATCAATTCTTTAGAATTCATCGTCATCATCTTCATCTTTATCATCATTTTCATCATTCTCTTTTCTATTCTATTGTTATTGTCAGATTACTAATTTCTATGATTTTGTGTTTATGATTTGGAAACTCATCTAATAATTATATTTTATAATAATTATTTACCGTTACTGTGAAAAAACAATTACGTTGGTGATATTCAATCCAATCCAATTCTTTAGAATTTCTTCATCATCATCTCTTCATCATTTTCATTCAATCTCATTTTATTATTATTATTATTGTCAGATTACTAATTTCTATGATTTTGTGTTTTGATTTGGACTCTTGGATTCAAACTCTTGGAATAATAATTATTTATAATAATTATTTACCGTTACTGTGAAAAAGCAATTACGTTGGTGATATTCAAATCCATTCTTTATCTTCTTGCTTTACATTTATAATAAATGCAAAGCATCGTTCTCCACGCGTAGAGTAGTATATATGTAAATGTTTCATTCAGTTGAAAATATATTTAGAAGAATAATATAATATTTAAGTATAATGATGCACTTTTAATAAGTCATGTAATATTAACAATGTTATATCTCAAATTATGGTCAGATTCTCTTAATGGGTAAAAAACTAACGAGCAAACGCTTCACTAAACATTATTATTATTATTATTATTATTATTATTATTATTATTATTATTATTCTCCGTAATATGTACTAGGAGATCGCGTGGGAGTGTCAATACACAGAAATACGAGTAATTGTAACCAGAGCGTAAAAATCGGGTTCTCTCATTTGCTTCTAGCCAACATTTTCTCGATTTTTCACTTTATTTATTGATTAAACGTTATACATTTCCGTTTTATGATAGGTGATCGGCTCGTTAAACATTCGCTTTTTAATATCTTCTAATTTTTTTTTTTTCCTACCATACTCATATTTGCATTCAAAAAAGTTGGCTCTCTCTCTCTCTTTCTTTCTCTCTGGTTGGTGGAGGTTTTGTAAAATGATATCGATGGTAAAAAGAAATTGTTTGATTAGTTTTCTTCTATCTTACTGGGATAATACGAATCGTATTTCAAACATTATTTGTTTGATCAAATTTAATATCGATTTTAATAGTTGAAATATTGGATAAAAAACTGACGTAGGTTTTGTTATTTCAATAATACGAAAGTTTTAACATTGTAATAAATAAAATAGCTGTCAATTAAAAATGAAAAGAGACGAATCGAATGGGGAAACTTGTAGAAAAATTCTATTACACAAAAATGTGTTTTTTTTTTTTTTTTCAAATAAACATTTCACGTATCAATCTGTTACGCGAGCGCAGTTTGAGCACTGCACTTTTATTTAATGGCATTTTGCTTTTTAGTTTGTTTTCCATCTCTTCTCTTCTCTTTTTTTTCTCCTTTTTTTTAAACGAACGACGTAACTAAGTGATCGATGGACGTTAAAAAATATTCAAAATGTAAAAAAATAAAACAACATCAATTATTAATATAATAGAAGCTTACAGTGAACGTTGAGCGTGACGCTTTTGCTGACCGATGGTGGTACACCGTTCGATGCTATGCACAGATATTTTCCCATGTGTAGTCGACTTATCTTGACGATATGTAAAAATTCTCCATCGATGACGTTTACTGGAACAAACGAATAAATAAAAAAAAAACAGAAAACACCGTACATAAAATGTGAGCACATTATCAACGCATTCTACGTGAAAGTTCTATCATATTACTTTTTACAATATGATATGGGGAAAAAATTTCAAGGTTCGTAATATATTTTTACTACCCCCCCCTCATCTTCCCCCCACGAATTCTCCGATAATAATTTTCGTCGTATTATTATTTTCTTGCTTCGGTAACCGTTTCCCAGCGTGTTCCCCTTTGTTTCAGAAGCTTTCGCGACTAGTAACGTTCGTAATTTACACGATAATGGTAAATATGACCGATGGTGGTACACCGTTCGATGCTATGCACAGATATTTTCCCATGTGTAGTCGACTTATCTTGACGATATGTAAAAATTCTCCATCGATGACGTTTACTGGAACAAACGAATAAATAAAAAAAAAAAACAGAAAAACACCATACATAAAATGTAAGCACATTATCAACGCATTCTACGTGAAAGTTCTATCATATTACTTTTTACAATATGATATGGGGAAAAAATTTTAAGGTTCGTAATATATTTTTACTATGTTGCTACCCCCACCCCTAATCTCCCCTCCCCCCCACGAATTCTTCGATAATAATTTTCATCGTATTATATTTTCTTGCTTCGGCAACCGTTTCCCAGCGTGTTCCCCTTTGTTTCAGAAGCTTTCGCGACTAGTAACGTTCGTAATTTACACGATAATGGCAAATATGACCGATGGTGGTAGACCGTTTGATGCTATGCACAGATATTTTCCCATGTGTAGTCGACTTATCTTGACGATATGTAAAAATTCTCCATCGATGACGTTTACTGGAACAAACGAATAAATAAAAAAAAAAAACAGAAAACACCGTACATAAAATGTAAGCACATTATCAACGCATTCAACATGAAAGTTCTATCATATTACTTTTTACAATATGATATGGGAAAAAATTTCAAATATATTTTTACTATGTTGCTACCCCACCCCTCATCTCCCCTCCCCCCCACGAATTCTTCGATAATAATTTTCATCGTATTTTATTTTCTTGCTTCGGCAACCGTTTCCCTGCGTGTTCCCCTTTGTTTCAGCGAGCTTTCGCGACTAGTAACGTTCGTAATTTACACGATATGGTAAATATGACCGATGGTGGTAGACCGTTCGATGCTATGCACAGATATTTTCCCATGTGTAGTCAACTTATCTTGACGATATGTAAAATTCTCCATCGATGACGTTTACTGGAAAAACGAATAAATAAAAAAAAAAAACAGAAAACACCGTACATAAATGTAAGCACATTATCAACGCATTCTACGTGAAAGTTCTATCATATTACTTTTTACAATATGATATGGGGAAAAAATTTTAAGGTTCGTAATATATTTTACTTTTACTATGCTACCCCCACCCCTAATCTCCCCTCCCCCCCCACGAATTCTTCGATAATAATTTTCATCGTATATTATTTTCTTGCTTCGGCAACCGTTTCCCAGCGTGTTCCCCTTTGTTTCAGAAGCTTTCGCGACTAGTAACGTTCGTAATTTACACGATAATGGCAAATATGACCGATGGTGGTAGACCGTTTGATGCTATGCACAGATATTTTCCCATGTGTAGTCGACTTATCTTGACGATATGTAAAAATTCTCCATCGATGACGTTTACTGGAACAAACGAATAAATAGAAAAAAAAAACAGAAAAACACCGTACTAAAATGTAAGCACATTATCAACGCATTCAACATGAAAGTTCTATCATTACTTTTTACAATATGATATGGGAAAAAATTTCAAATATATTTTTACTATGTTGCTACCCCCACCACTCATCTCCCCTCCCCCCCACGACTTCTTCGATAATAATTTTCATCCGTATTATTATTTTCTTGCTTCGGCAACCGTTTCCCTGCGTGTTCCCCTTTGTTTCAGAAGCTTTCGCGACTAGTAACGTTCGTAATTTACACGATAATGGTAAATATGACCGATGGTGGTAGACCGTTCGATGCTATGCACAGATATTTTCCCATGTGTAGTCAACTTATCTTGACGATATGTAAAAATTCTCCATCGATGACGTTTACTGGAACATACGAATAAAAAAAAAAAAAACAGAAAAACACCATACATAAAATGTAAGCACATTATCAACGCATTCTACGTAAAAGTTCTATCATATTACTTTTACAATATGATATGGGGAAAAAATTTCAAGGATCGTAATATATTTTTACTACCCCCTCATCTCCCCCCTCCACGAATTCTCCGATAATAATTTCATCGTATTATTTTCTTGCTTCGGCAACCGTTTCCGAGCGTGTTCCCCTTTGTTCAGAAGCTTTCGCGACTAGTAACGTTCGTAATTTACACGATAATGGTAAATATGACCGATGGTGGTACACCGTTCGATGCTATGCACAGATATTTTCCCATGTGTAGTCGACTTATCTTGACGATATGTAAAATTCCCATTGATGACGTTTACTGAAACAAACGATTAAATAAACAAAAAAACAGAAACCACCGTACATAAAATGTAAGCACATTATCAACGCATTCTACGTAAAAGTTCTATCATATTACTTTGTACAATATGATATGGGGAAAAAATTTCAAGGTTCGTATTTTTACTATGTTGCTACCCCCACACCTAATCTTCCCTCCCCCCACGAATTCTCCGATAATAATTTTCATCGTATTATTATTTCTTGCTTCGGTAACCGTTTCCGAGCGTGTTCCCCTTTGTTTCAGAAGCTTTCGCGACTAGTAACGTTCGTAATTTACACGATACTGGTGAATATGACCGATGGTGGTACACCGTTCGATGCTATGCACAGATATTTCCCATGTGTAGTCGACTTATCTTGACGATATGTAAAAATTCCCCATTGATGACGTTTACTGAAACAAACGATTAAATAAAGAAAAAAAAAACACCATACATAAAATGTAAGCACATTATCAACGCATTCTACGTGACAGTTCTATCATATTACTTTGTACAATATGATATGGGGAAAAAATTTTAAGGATCGTAATATTTTACTACCCCCCTCATCTCCCCCCCCCACGAATTCTCCGATAATAATTTTCATCGTATTATTATTTTTCTTGCTTCGGCAACCGTTTCCAAGCGTGTTCCCCTTTGTTTCAGAAGCTTTCGCGACTAGTAACGTTCGTAATTTACACGATAATGGCAAATATTTCCTAACGGATCGATGTTCGAGGTGTTTGCACGGATTCGCTGGACGAAGCGGGCATCGCTGCGAAATAAATATATGTCTGCACACGTTGTAGCGATATTACGGATCGTGTAACACAGTGAGACAATGGCGAAATAGAGAATAAAACGGATTCTTGTATTAGTTGTGTTGAATTATTTGATAGTTTACCTATTGGTGCTCGTTCAACGAAAAATGGTCTTTATATGGTAGGATACCTACATATCATGTCAATAGAAATTAGTATTAAAATAATAGGAACATTTTCTGCTTATTCTGCATCGGACGGTTAAAAAAGCTTGCGAGGATGAACCAA